>NW_015506835.1:288478-288837 GCF_001515645.1 Sinocyclocheilus grahami | reverse complement strand
GCTGGTCCTTTGCCGGTTTAAGCTGGTCCTTTGCCGGTTTAAGCTGGTCCTTTGCCGGTTTAAGCTGGTCCTTTGCCGGTTTAAGCTGGTCCTTTGCCGGTTTAAGCTGGTCCTTTGCCGGTTTAAGCTGGTCCTTTGCCGGTTTAAGCTGGTCCTTTGCCGGTTTAAGCTGGTCCTTTGCCGGTTTAAGCTGGTCCTTTGCCGGTTTAAGCTGGTCCTTTGCCGGTTTAAGCTGGTCCTTTGCCGGTTTAAGCTGGTCCTTTGCCGGTTTCCTTTGCCCCTTTGCCGGTTTAAGCTGGTCCTTTGCCGGTTTAAGCTGGTCCTTTGCCGGTTTATGCTGGTCCTTTGCGCTGGTCCTT
>NW_015506835.1:270997-288276 GCF_001515645.1 Sinocyclocheilus grahami | reverse complement strand
ATTTGACCGTTTAAGCACAAGGAGCGAAAGTTTAGTCAGTAATACGAGCAGGTGTATCAGGTAGAAACCTTTTTAATGCAAGCATCAGAATGAATTCTGCCCCGCAGCGTAATGTCCATGAACAGTATAAACCATTTGTTTTAAAACCTGCTTAAAATGCCTTGAAATGATAAGCTTAGACTACATCGTGACGCGCTTCAATCAACGACTGATATATTTCTACCGGATTATCTCCCAACCCTTAAATGAATATAGTTTGTTCAAACACAAAAACAATATAAATCCAGTTAATAATCAAACTAACCTAACATCTGTGTGGACGATGACACTGTTTTTATTTGCTCCATGTGCCCGGTTCACTTGCTGTTCCAGACACTTCCACTCCATCATCAGCTTTAGTAAAATAACCTGATAGCTCTCATGTTTTTTATGTTTTGTATTTGAAGTTTTTCATTTTTTGAGCCCCTCTCTCTTTTAGAATTGCTGACATTTTTACTTATTGAATGTTGTTCTTTGCACGACCATTTCCAGATTACTCCAGAACAAAGTGAAGAGAGGTGAATGCAGACATACTGGGCAGCGATCACCTGATAGATACGTGCACATATCGTTCAAAAGTCAGATATAGAATAAATGCATTTGATTGGTAAACCAAATTCAGACTTTACGTTTCAATCTCAAATGGTAATGCATGGAATTTACGGAAAAGCTCTAAATAACAGCGCTAATAAGTGGGGGGCGTGGTGGCTTATAGTGGCTGATAGTCACTGATTACACGATTAAAATCTTGTCGTGTCGTGGACAAGAAACATGTCAGACTACACGTTGCTTCCCGACCATTCATCGTGTGCCGTCTTTAACGACGCGCGTGATGTCATCGAGAAGGACTGACTTCCGAAAACAAGAGTGTAAACATTGCTGAAGTGCTTCCGCTATAGTTCGCCAGCATTTTACTTTCTTTGTTCTGTCGTGGTAGTCCCCTGATGACACATCATACAGGCAGGAGTACTGCTGCCACAGCTCCACGAACCTTTCCTCCTCATAATTCCACCTAGCAGCACCATCATCTCTCTGTCGTTTTGCCATGTTTGAAACCTGTGTATGAAAGAGCTTCTGTGCTGCTATTGGTCAACGTCACCAATGTGACAGATCTCGTCGTGAACGACGGAAAAAAAATTAAACATGCTAGTCTTTCTGTCGTGAAGCATCGCAGACGCGGAATCGGTTGTCGTCCACTATGACACACTACACGAGCTGAAACGATGGAATCTTACGTCCGTGTCATTTACGAATCCCCACGACACCCTACGTCAAGCAAACCGTGGCAAAATCGAACCGGGCATTAGGTGACTCTTGTGAGAGGAGAAGGATCCGTGGCTGTTTACCACAAACACAACATTTATCCATTAGTTTAATTTCAAATCCAAACATTGTCACTGAAAATGCTTTTTCAGCATTGCAATTCTTTTTTACACAATACAGTAATACAATCTTTCACAGGTGTGTTTAAACACAATAAATATAAGCAACACATAAGTCAATGCTTTTTACTGTTGCATTTACTTCTAGATTTATATAAGTTTCTCAAGCAAGTGGCAAAACATTTAAACTACTTTTCTTACGTTATCACAAACTTACCATTGACAGAAATAGTCAGCTCTACTGCCTTTCCTTTGCATTGAAATCTTTATTACAAGCAATCCTGTGGCTCATAAAGATCTTTGTTTTCCCACCTCCACGAGTGCCATCTATTATTGCCTTCATCTAAAAGTGCTCTTTCCCTTTAAACCTAGCCAAAAAGCCATATGTGTTGACTGTAAAACACAGTAGACTTTAATAATATGCTACATTATTACTACATTTTCGTGTCAATCCATGTTCATGTTTACTGCAAAAATGCTTTGTTACTTTAATTCAGCGCTTTGGAGCGCAGCAATAGACTCCGTGCGGAAACGATCTCTGCACTGCTGCAGATGCACCGCTCCTGGAACGCACTGCCGGACCGCAACCGTGTGCATTGTTTGTGAAATTACGTCTCACACAAGGTTTTCTAATTACTTTATAAGTTATTTAATGAAGAAATATGAAGGTGAGTACCTCATCTTCAGCATTATAATTATTTTACCCACACCGGACAGAGACTGAGACGGTGCCGCTGCATGTCGTGTCAAACCTCACGGCAGACGCGTCATCAGCTTGAGATCAGTTTTTTGAGATCGGCCTTTTTAAAGACCGCCGATCAATCATCCCAAAGCGATTATCGGCCGATAGTGATCGGTAGCCGATCAGTCGGAGCACCCCTAGTACTTACATTTAAATGAATCATTTGATACAATGCACTTATTGTGTACATACATGTTTTTACACTGTACTTATATTTTAAAAATACCTGCATGTAATTAATTTCTGTAATTACATTTATAATTACACTGATGACCCATCTTCTTACACCTTAACCCACCCTTAAACCTACCCAAACCACCAAACCTGTCCCTAACCTTACCCATATCCACATCAATAGCAGCAAACGTGTTTTGCAATACAATATGACCACAATAAGTACATTGTACTTATTTTTTGATGTAAGTACATAGTAGTTAAGGCCACTTAATATAAAGTGTGACCGAAAGTTCGCTTTGACGCGTTTGGTTTTTAAGCAGCTCGTTCACGTCTTTGTACAGATATCAGAAGGATCCCAGCATAAGGAACAAGTGGATAGTTTATTTTTAATGGCGTCCCGGATCTGAGCATTTTGTTTTGTAATTGAGGCACAGTGTCATGTAGAGTCACAAAGAATCATTTGTTGAAAGATGAAGCAGTAGATCTGACTGCAGCTGCATCACAAACCGTAAGTAAATGATTTCATAATGCTTCGTCTGGAAATGACCGTTTTATTTTGATTATGTTGTCAAAGCACTGTTTCCTATGCAGTGATGTTAGCCAATTACAACAGCGGCTGATTACCGACGAGCCTTAAAAGACACGCCCCTAAAGACAGGGAATATGGGTTGAAAATAATAATTTTTTCCACATATTTATTTATTTATTTTTTGTGCATAAAACTTTATTAACATTATAAGTAAACCTCAAGGAACATATTAAAATAATTAAAAATCCATGCCATGACCCCTTTCAAATTTGCTTCAGCACCATCCATTTGTTTTTGATATTTGTTTTAATCCACCTCAATATGTATATCCACTGCAGGCAGCATTTAGTCAAAAAAATTAACCATCTTCTGGTTTTAGGATGACAACACACTGTTTTTATTTCTTCCTTCAGTCAATTCAGTCACTGGTAAAACACAATAAAACAGTCCTTTGCTTCTGAGATCTAATGTGCATCAATTTCCACAGCTTTTCAACAATCTTTTAAAGGATTTTTCAGAGAACTGCTTTGTCTGAAGTATAATCCCCTTGTCACTGTTTTTAGACAGCACTTCCTGTTTATGTCCCAGTCGTTTGCTACAATGTGGCGCTTCGCAGGCATCCTGGCGAACACGAGGAAATCCCCTCCGACAGAAATACCATCTGAAACCTGCCAGATTCACAACTCATTCGCTCTTCCACTGTGCATGATGAGCCCCGGGAAACAGCACTCATGATGAGGAGACAGGCTGTTGAGCTGCATGTACTCGCTCCAGAGCGCTCTTCTTGGAGCTCCTCTTGAAAGCATGGCGTTTGGTGGGATGATGTCATTGTGCGCTCATGTAAACGCGTGTTAAAGAGGCCGTTCCCTCTCTTGATGTTTGCTGAAGTGTGTGTGTCTGAGCCGTGATTTACAAACACGCGCTCATCCAGTCAATAGCATCATGGTTGGCTTTCAGTCGTCCTGTGCTGACCCATTTCCAGCGAAACGCATTACAGCATGAAGAACGAGTGCAGTCTGATCATCAGCGTCTTAAAGCCATAGTTCACCCAAAAATGTTGATTCAGGCATTATTAATGCTCCTCCAAACCTGTAGGACTTACTTTCTTCTGCTTGATATAAAAGAAGATTTTTTTTGTCCATACAATAGACATCAGTGGTCACCAAAATGGATTAATTCTTCAAAATATCTTTTGTGTTCAGCAGAAGAAAGAAGGTCATACAGGTTTGAAACAATGTGAGCGTGAATTAACCATGACGTTTTTGAATGAACAGTCTCTTTAAGTGGAAAGCCTCATATAACACTGCTAAAAAAACACTTAAATCAATGAATCTCAATGAATGAAATATCTTTACTTATATACATTGTGTAATTCATTGAGAACAAAATGATGTGAAAATGGTCAATGCAAACCAAAGTCATCAACCTACTGAAGGCCAGATTTAAAATCACACAAAAATCAAAGCAAAAACTGAGTCAGTAGTGTTTTTGGCCTCCACATGACTGTAAACATCTATGCATGCTCCTGGTGAGATGATGCATGTCTTGGAGGATCTCCTGCCAGACCTGGATCATCAGTGAGCTCCTGGGCAGTCTGTGGTGCTTCAGATGCTCCGATACGTAACGTCCCAGAGGATCTCCATTGATTTCAGATCTGGGGAACGTGCGGGTCAGTCAGTGGCATCAAAAGCTATGTTTCCATCACCCTGTTTTTATGCGCATATTGAAGTATGACATCAGAAACGAGTGATGGAAGCACCAAATTTAAAACAAAAACCTCTTAAGTCGCAAAAAAGTTTTTACGCTCACTTGAGGTGGTTTTTGACTTGTGCGAAAAGGGGTTAATGCTAATAATGGGAGATGGAAACACATTTGATGGATAAATGCATCACACAATGAATAAATTCAGGCACAATTGTTATTATTTTAGCTGTTGACCAAAACATATTCAAGTTACAGTTATATAATGAATACAGGCTTAAAGTGCACACTCTGAGCTTTAATTATGCTCTTTAATATGTAACTCCCCCCTTTTCAAGGGACCATAAGTAATTGGACAGTTGACTCAAAAGCTGTTTCATGGACAGATGTGGGCTATTCCTTCGTTATTTCTACATCAATTAAGCAGTTAAAAGGTCTGGAGTTGATTCTAAGTGTGCCATTTGCATTTGGAAGCCGTTGCTGTGAACCACATCATGCGGTCAAAGATTTCTCCATACACGTGAAACAGACGATTGTTAGGCTTCAGAGACAAAACAGATCCATCAGAGAGATAGCGGGAACATCAGGAGCGGCCGAATCAACAGTTTGGTACATTCTGAGAAAACAAGAACACACTGGTGAGCTCAGAAACATAAAAAGACCTGGACGTTCACGGAGGACAACAGTGCTAAATGATCGGAGAATCCTCTCCATGGTAAAGAAAAACCCTTTCACAACATCCAGCCCAGAGAAGAACACTCTCCAGGAGGCAGACGAGTCTCTGTCAAAGTCTACGATCACGAGAAGGCTTCACCAGAGCAAACACAGAGGCTTCATCACAAGCTGCAAACAAGGCCAGATTAGACTTTGCCAAAAACATCTAAAAAAGCCAGAGCACTTCTGGAAAGCATTCTTTAGACGGCTGAAATTAAGATCAACCTGCACCAGAACGATGGGAAGAAATGTCTGGAGAAGGCTTGGAACAGCTCATGATCAGAGCACACACATCATCTGTGAAGCATGGAGCAGTGTGATGCATGAGCTGCATGGCTTCAGTGGCTCTGGGTCACTGGTGTTTAGTGATGATGAGACAGAAGACAGAAGCAGACGGATGAACTCTGAAGTGTGTAGAGATATACTCTCTGCCCAGATTCAACCAAACGCAGCAAAGCTGATTGAGAGGCGCTTCATATAGTACGAATGGACAATGACCCAAAACATACAGCAAAAGCAACCCAGGAGTTTTTGAAGTGAGCACAGGTCTCATTACAGGACCTCAGGCCCTCATGACACCCTGCTTTGGTCAGACACATGCACACCAGTGTCCTGCTGGAGCTGTGGCAGTAGACACTTAACATTCAATAACATCATTACATTTAATGCCACTGACACTATTTGATGAAAACAAAACTTAAACTCAATTGAATTGAATAATGACACTATTGTGTTTAGGGCTGCGACAATAAATCGATGCATTGCAAATCGAGAAATCTGAGATTTTCCGAATGCATCGTGATTCTCTGTGGAATGGATTCTGAGCTTAGCTTTGAACAGCAGATGGCGCTGCATGCTTCAGAAACAGTCATACTCTACTTGCTTCCAGTTCCTTGCACACACTTGAACCTAAAATAATAATTCATAAAGTTCATCTGAATTGTTTAAATGTGTAGAATCCACATAAATGACAGCAGAGCTTGTAAATCCGGTCTGTTTTATGTCCAGACAGAAGCTGCACACAGACTGAATGTGAATGAGTCTCTGTAGCTCCACTCTCTGACAGCAGGGGGCGCTGATGGAGCAGCAGAATTACAGCGGTTTACCGTAAACAACACTAGTTTATTAGGTGCTACATGGAGCGAAGGGGAAAACAAAATGCCATTGAATCTTCAGAGGTGCATTCATATAGTTAATTCATTCATATATTCATTTGTATAATTCCCTCAGCACTCTTTAAACCCTCCCAGCTTTTCCACCGTTTTCACACAAATCCAAACTACTCTGCTGCTGTGTGCACCTGTAAAACCCTGCTGTATGCTGGACTGTATTCATTTATCCTCAGTTGTTCGAATCGCGGTAATCCGATACGGATTTAATGATCATTAAAATATGAAACGGTAATACTAAGCGAGGGAAATTTGATCAGGATTTATGGTCAAACCGAGTTTATGTCTGAGTTCATGTCTCTGCGGTAGTTGCATCGCTTGGCTTGTGTTTCTGAGTCCTGCACACACTCGAGCTCATCAGACAGACGCATATATAAGTATAAACTGCAGTGTGGTAAAGCATCACATAGAGAAATTATAGAAATTAACACTTTTATTTAGCAAGGATGCTCTAAATTGATCAAAAGTGATGATAAAGACATTTATAATGTTACAAAAGATTCTATTTCAGATAAATGCTGTTCTTCTGAACTTTGTTCATCAAAGAAACCTGAAACATACTACTGAGCTGTTTTCAACATCATAATATAATTACATAATACAAATCGTTTTGTTGAGCAGCAAATCGGCATATCAGAATGATTTCTGAAGATCATGTGACTGGAGTAATGATGCTGAAAATACAGCTTTGAAGTCACAGCAAAAGCAGAGATTTGCGCATGTGTGTGTGTGTGTGTGTGTGTGTGTGTGTGTGTGTGTGTGTGTGTGTGTGTGTGTGTGAGACAGGGTCGACATGTGAAAACAGGACAGCTGGCAGCCATCAAGGTCATGGACGTGACAGAGGTATGAGCTTCATCTGAACATCACTCACATCACACTCTTAACACTGCTGCATAATAACACTCTTCTCTATCAGTCAGTGCGTCTGGAATCACGATTTCTGCATCCTTTGATTAATTAAGCGTAATCATTTGTGATATTGGTGCACTGGATATTAATGCCTCCATGCCACCATACAAGAAGAAACTAGATGAGGTCAGATAAAGAGTGTACGAGTTGATGTCATCTTGATTCAGGATTGCGTGTGCAATAATTCTGATGAAGATTAGTACTCACCATTGTGATCACTGAGCAAAACAGTGGTATTCATCAGAGTGTGCTGAAGGTGTTCGGAGAGCCTCGGCAGGGTCTGTCGTGAGAGATAACACATTAACTTTCCCTGACCATCACTTCCAGTGCTGCCAACTTAGCAATGCTGCTGCTAGATTTAGCAACTTTTTCAACTTTTTCTTCAAAAAGCACCAAATGTAGCTATTTTTAAAATTGACTTGGCAACTTTTAGCAACTGTGACTCAAATGATAAAAACATATTTTCCCTCTAAATTACACTAAGAAGAGGAAATCAAAGGAGTCTAGCAGTACACATATCACGTGGATTAAGCTGCTAGTTGCAATTGTTCAATAATAATAATAATAACACCTTGTTAGTTTGTACCTGCACTTGTTGATCAGTTAAAAAATATCTATAAAAATGGAAAAGGTACACGGTAATTTTCTATCAGGACATTATCTGTTAAGTTGTAACCTGAAAACACAAAATACAGTGCGCAATTTTAAATCCAAGTACAAAAACTTACAAATCTCAAATTAACGCAGTACATTGTGTCCCGTTTTACAGACCTTTCTTAAAGTGTGGTGTATTAACTAACTACCAATACACTGCTTACAAATATAATTGTTCAGAATGAGTAGTTTCACTAGCTCACCAGAAAACACACAACATTTATTTTTTTAGTTTTACTAACAAATCTAAATGAACACTTCAAATCACATTCACAATCATATTTTTGCTGAGATTCGAGGGATCTGATTGTGTAGTCTGGGCAGTCTTGCATTTCGCGCGGTGACATCACAACGTCATTTAGCAGCTTTTAAGCAACACGTTGTCCTGCCTTTAGCAACGCTCCCTGAAAATGAGTTTGCACCACTGCTCACTGATCTGCTTTAACTGTGCTGTGGCATCTCACACACGTGTCTTCTGCAGGACGAGGAGGATGAAATCAAGCTGGAGATTAACATGCTGAAGACTCACTCCCATCACAGGAACATAGCCACGTACTACGGTGCTTTTGTGAAGAAGAGTCCTGCGGGTCAGGATGACCAGCTGTGGGTGAGTGAGAGAGAGAGAGAGAGAAACACAACAAGACCAGCCTCCAGCTTCTGCTGTGCTCACTTCTGTTATGAGCTGTCTGGTCATCTTAAAGGGACAGTTCACCCGAACCAGTACGCTGACCCTGAGTGTGTGTTTTCTGGACTTGTGCAGAGCTCCAGACTGACACTAAATGATCACATTGTGAGTGCTCTTTTATTGCATGTGAGTTCTGTCACAAACCCAGATGTCTCTGTGAGTTAAACCAGTTTAACGACCAACGCTGACATTCTCAACAACACTGATGCTCAACCATCGTGCCACAATGATCCGCAAATCACCAACTTTACCATGGATTTACTGTAGTAACACTAACTGAAAGCATGGTGTTGTGGCAGAAATGTGGGATTTCGGGGATCAAAGCTAAGGATTTTTTTCTACTGGCCCTGCCACAAAAATAAAATAGTTGCTGTTATCATTGTTTTTGATCTTGTATTCTAATGAATAAGCAGTGTCTTTAGTGACTGTCAAACACGACTGAATGAATTCAAGGTGCACTTTTTAATTATGCAAAATGTTTTGCATTTTGGGTTTGTTCTCACGATATTCTTAGCTCCGTATGACATGGCCTCGAGGACCCTTTGCAAAAATAAAAAAATATACAGACTATTATGTGTGCACCGAGCCATGTGTTGTACTAACATTTAACGGTGTGGTTTCTTGGCTATGCATTAAAGAGACCTAAGGCTTTGAAATATGACACACTGCCCTAACGAAAGCCACATTTTGAACACTTTGTTTACAATTCCAGTCTTTTTTATAGACCCGTGAACTTGGCAAAGTACAATGCACACATTTCGTGTCATGGTTTTTCTGCTGCTGCAGAGGATGAGCTAAATTGGACATTAGGCCTTGATATTAGAGGTACTCCCATAAGGAAAGCCACATTTTGAGCAAGTTGATCTCTATTAATTCATGTGCATCCATGCTCTCATTTGATTCATAGTAAGATGGCAGTGATGCACAAAGGAAATAGGTAACATAAAACCAGAAATTGTAATGCGTAAGCATGCAAAAAATTCCCATGCTTATGTGAATAGTTTCTCAAAGGGCACAAACAAGTTTCTTGTGTGCATGCAAAAGTCACTTAGCGAAAAACAATGTAAAAACTATTTTAAAAAATACCAAATATAAAGCTTAATAGTGCTAAAATGTAAAATAACGTCGGAAATGGAAAATGTGAACCCTGTATTTATGAAATACAGTGGTAATGTTATGATCATTCCTGTTCACAACATGCAGGAAAAGCAGAAAGAGGTGAATGAGCAAAGAAAGCAGGACATGGGCATGATACGTCAGCAAAAAACACTGTTTAATAATGTTTAATTTAGCAGCTAAAATAGGCATTGATTTCACTGTTGAGTTGATGAGGGCATGCACATCATTAAAAGAAAGACAAAGCTTAAAGTATCAAAAGCGCAAAAGTAATGAAATGCAGCTGTTTATTTATTTATTTCTGTCCAGTGTTTGTGTGTGTAAACTGTGGTCTGCTGCTGTTCTCTCAGGGTCTGTTACACCTGCACTCACATCACGTGATTCATCGAGATATTAAAGGACAAAACGTGCTGCTGACGGAGAATGCTGAGATCAAACTGGGTAAGACCTCCATCCATTACCAGCATCTGAGAAATACTAGATATGATCATGAGCGTGTTTCACTGAGAAGCACTGCAAGCGCACCCTTCAAACATGCTATGGTTAGTTGCTTTAGGTTACTTTTTTCTTATTGCTTCTTATTTTATTTTGCTATGGTACTTTTCATTTTTCTATATGCCAGCTTTTTATTTCTTATATGAAAGATGTTGCACAATCGATTTAAAAATAAAAATAGGACCCACTTTATATGAGTCAGTTTTTACTACTTTACACTTACATAAAAATTAAGCATAAGATACATTATAATTATTGTGTACATAGCAGTGTTATTTAAGTATCATTGATTTGCTATCATCATTTTGTTAATATTTTGAATTAGATAAAAAAAAAAAAAAATCTGTTTCCATATAATTTTTAAAGATACAGTCCGAAACTTTTTTTTGGTTAAAAATGACGTAAAATTATGCACGGCTGTAAACATAAAGAAGTTTTCCCGGCTAATAGACTATATCGCATGTGAGGATCCTGCAGGTGGAGGATCGTTTATAGCCTTTTCTCACAGCTGCAATAATTAAACTTATCATTTTGATGGAGGATTGTAATCAAGAAAGGATTATGTGTTTATGAAACACTGAGGATCCTGCAGGTGGAGGATCGTTTATAGCCTTTTCTCACAGCTGCAATAATTAAACTTATCATTTTGATGGAGGATTGTAATCAAGAAAGGATTATGTGTTTATGAAACACGTGACTGAAATTCAATTATATTCCAGTTTTAAATGTGCATCTGGTTTGATGTGATATGAGCTAACCGATCGTTAGATTTAATCACCATTGTAGCGTGATTTATTGTAATGCTTTTTTCCTCAGTTGGTCAGAACAAACGAGGCAGACTTGTTACTTATTGTTCAGATGATATCTGGTGAAAATTCTTATTTGGGTCATATATTCCAAGACGTAGACTAGAATCTGATCGCTAAGTACAGGATCCACACATTCACCTCAAAACATGAGATTCATCCGCGCCGGTGCACAACCCACGTAATGAAGATAATTCCACAAACAGCTGCAATTGCAGGTTTCAAACAGAGATGGCGACAAAGAGGCAAAACTTACAGACTGCAGCTTTAAAGTTTTAGTATATTCATTCTGTTTTTGTCTTTTTTTGTTGTTATTTTAATATTTAAACTACACAAAAATGAGAATCCACTAAAATACATGTTTTTTTTTTAAGCACAGCGCAATATGCATGTACAGAAGAATCGCCCTGTATCATATGCTGGTATATATATGGCAGGAGACACTGTTGATGTATGTGTTTTTCCAGTGGATTTTGGCGTCAGCGCTCAGTTAGACCGAACGATTGGCAGAAGAAACACGTTCATCGGGACGCCGTACTGGATGGCGCCGGAGGTGATCGCGTGCGATGAAAACCCTGACTCCACATATGACTACAGGGTGAGTAGATTACTCTACATCAGTGAGTGAACATGTTTCCATCAGTGACTGTGATAACGCATGTTTCAGAGCGACGTGTGGTCTCTGGGAATCACCGCTTTAGAGATGGCCGAGGGAGCGCCACGTGAGTTTACATACTCAGAAACACTCTATAAAAGTTACATATGATCCAGTGTTTGTGTGTGATTCCTGTATTTCTCTGCAGCCTTGTGTGACATGCATCCCATGAGAGCGCTGTTCCTCATTCCACGAAACCCTCCTCCCAAACTCAAGTCCAAGAAATGGTGAGAGAATGCCGTTTATTACAGCCAGACCTGCCACACAGCCATAGAGTTTATTATGAATAGAGTTTCCTAATGATATAGCATAACATAACATGATGATGTGCGCATACCGCTGTACACCTCTTTAACATTGAAATGCAATTGATGTATACTTCCGGGCGCCCATCTGTGATGTCACAGGCTACGTGGGCCAATTAGAGTGAAGCTGTTTTACACGTGCTTCAGACACCCCATAGTGTTCACTAGAGGACGCAGCTCGAGTTCCCTAGAAGGGGAACCACCGAGACATTCGTTACAATCGCTAGGACACATTTCTCAATTCTAAAGTTATTTTTTCAAAACTCTTCACACAGTTCTCCTAACCATTTTCAACTTTACACAGCAGTTCATTTCACATTCAAAATGCACTAAAATTACCAAAACACTTCATTAATGCCTCAAATCAACTCTAGCAAAAACAACACACTTTATCTCTCATAACACAACAACCTAATAAACACTAACAAGCAAGTTTTCTTTTGTAAAATTCCTGTACAAAACAATAATTATACTCTCTACTGTTTTATAATTCACTGCACTATATGTTAGGTGTTCCACGTTTACATTGCAGTACAAAATTATTCCTAAGTTTTCCCCTTTTGTGTGGATGGTGATGAAAGTGTGAAAGACTAGCACTTGTGAAGACGTTCAGCTACATGCAAGTGCTTCGAAAGTATTTGATTTTTTACATTCAGAATATTTTTTCTATATGATATTACTGTAGAAATGTTGCAGATTTCTGTCTTAGTCATTTTTGTACTGTGCTAGGTTTTGAACTGAGTTTTGAAAACAGCATGCAAACGTGCAAATTGGCTTGTGTAGCACATAAAGGTTTTATGGTGTTTGTTATCAAAGTGAGAAAATAATTCATGTAATTTGACAGATGTGGTCAATGAATGCATTTTGTGCCAAAGCAATGATAAATGACGCTTTACAGTTTAGCCCACAGAGACTGATGCTGTGCTCGGTGTGAGGAGTTTTGAGAAAGTGACGGAAGCATTGAGAAATGTGTCCGAGCGATTGTAAAAAATAACTGACCTGTGTTTCACTGCTCCTGAAGGTCTAAGAAGTTTCAGACGTTTGTAGACAGCTGTCTGGTGAAGAACTACCTCCACCGGCCGTCCACAGAGACGCTCCTGCGCCACTCCTTCATTAAAGACCTTCCCAATGAGCGACAGGTGCGCATCACGCTCAAAGACCACCTGGACAGGACCAGGAAGAGGAGGCGAGAGAAAGGTGATGAACGGATGCTCTGTGGTTTGAGAAGATGAACATTAAAATTACATCCAAACACATCCACTGTTCAGATGGTAGTGTAGTTTGCTCTTGGTTTGGCCTAATTAGCCTCAAACTATTTATGATCACTGTGAACAGAGGGGACGGAATATGAATACAGTGGCAGTGAAGATGAAGAAGATGCCATGAATGAAGATGAAGGTGAACCCAGGTATGTGTTACCACACCAATCTCTATATGAAACCTTAATAGAGGCTTTGAAACATCTTTACTTCCCGTCCTTTCTCAGTTCAGACTGTAGAGTCGGCATAAACAGTAGTAACAGTTCTAGACTAGCTACAAAGAACATAATGACTAAATATGAACATTTATGAATTTGAGTTAGCTGGAGTGATGTACCAGCTACATGGATAAAGCTCGAATAAAACAGGAAGTGTTCCTCACCCTGCTCAGGGCTGTTCGGTCACGTCTTTCTTTGGACTAGGGCTGCAGCAAACTATTATTTTGATAATCGATTAATCTAACGATTATTTGAACGATTAATCAACTAACCGTCAATTATTTTCACAGCTTAATCGTAGACTTTGCGTGATTATTCAGCTTTTGAAATTAGTTAAATACTGAGTTATACATATTCTAACAAATAAATAAAGATAATCACTTCAGCTTTTGAAAATCATATTATGTAATTACAATACGATGGCTTTCATCAGTCCTCCCAAAGCTTGCACAGGTCTATAACACTTTCTGCATCCACATTTCACTCGCTAACATTAGGCGGTTTTCATTTATATGTGGTTAGTGTTAATGATCACGTTATTTTATCATATGCATCTGCTTACATTTGAGATCACTCATTTCTGCGGCTTCATCACCTGTGTTTTTGATCGGCACTTTCTAGACTCATTCAGGAGATGCGTAATAGCGCCCCCTAGCGTATAACAGCGAGAACACAGAAAAATCAGTGTTTGGCAGGGAAAGAGTTAAAATACTTTATAGGGTTATAATAATCAAAACAGTCCTGAGCTAGATCAAGCTTTGATCTCCGCAAACCAAACTATCACTTTAATAAAATAATATTTTTCCCCCAATAAACAATAAACAGATTTTATCATTAGCTAGCTCCACACTGGAGAGCTGATTTATAACAGAAAATCAAGTTGTAATTCTAACTGAAAGCGACACTGACTCTGGTTTTTTATTTTTAATACTGTAAAGCTGCTTGATTTAAGGCTATCTATTGCATAAAGTACTATATAAATAAACGTGATACGACTGGACTTTACTGGAGTACCTAACAAACGTCCACATCGCTGTAATCAGATGCTTTCTTAACTGCTGCTTTCTCAACGTGGTCAGTTTTTGTTGTGTTTATTTCGTTATCGAGAGGAAAGCGTAACATATATTTACATATTTATCCAAATACCACTCCGCAGCTTCAGGTTCGGCTGCGTTTGCTCTAAAGTGTGTGTGTCTTCTCTGAATTACAGTCTTGGTCTACAGCACGCCACTCTGGTCAAACCGCTTTATTGCAGGCTCTTACATGAGATCATATGAGATCAAACGACTACTCGACAACAAAAATATTTCTTGACAATTTTTTAATGTCGACGTTGTTAATAATGTCGACTTGCCGTTTTAGCCCTGCTTTGGACTGATAATAATCAGACCAGGAAAGTGCATTAGGACAATGAATCAGTTTGGATTGCATGTTAAACCTGAGAGGTGAGATCTGAATTAGTGAACCAGTGCATCACTGAGAGTGAAGCTGGCTTATGATCAGCAGGCAGCTCGATGACGTTTGTGCCACAGCGACCGAAAGGTAAATCAGAATAAACCAATGTATTCAAATGAAGCTGAAGATGTTATGTAAGCATGAATGGCCTCGCTCTTGTCTCTGAGTGATGAGCAGATGTCAGCGAGCGTGTCTCCATATGGCAGATGGCTTGAGAACTGACCGTGGCTCTTGTGTTTGTGCTCACACAGCTCTATAGTCAATCTTCCCGGAGAGTCCATGTTGAGACGGGAGTTCCTGCGTCTGCAGCAGGAGACAAACACACAAACACACCTGCTCCAGCAAACACACAGCCAGGACAACTACAAGAGACAGCTGCTGGCCGACAGAAACAAGAGGATCCAGCAGCAGCAGGAGGAGCGCCGCCGCCTCGAAGACGTATGGATACTTACTTCAGACCCTGGAGCACAAAACCAGTCATGAGGGGCAATTTTTCGAAATTGAGATTTATGCATCATCTGAAAGCTGAATAGACAAGCTTTCCGTTGATGTACGGTTTGCTAGGATAGGACAATATTTGGCTGAGATACAACTATTTGAATATCTGGAATCTGAGGGTGCAAAAAAATCTAAATATTGAGAAAATCATCTTTAAAGTTGTTCAAATGAAGTTCTTAGCAATGCATATTACTAATCAAACATTAAGTTTTGATATATTTACAGTAGGACATTTACAAAATATCTTCATGGAACATGATCTTTACTTAATATCCTAATGATTTTTAGCATTAAAAAAAGGATAATTTTGACCCATACAGTGTATTGTTGGCTATTGCTACAAATATATCCCAGCGACTTATCACTGCTTTTGTGCTGCAGGGACACATATATCAAATGAGTGCTAATGTTTCACTGACGCTCTGTGTTTTACTCTGCAGTAGCTTTATCACGTTTAGTGTTTGTTTGCTCTGCAGGTGATGTTTTGTGTGTCGGGTCAGTCGCTACACATGTTTTAGTTGGATGTGTTTCTCGAAAGCTTTTGGTCTGAGAGCTTGTGCTTGAAATTACTTGTGTAGATTAATCAAAACATATGAATCTCTTTACAAAACTATCACTTTCCTTTACAAATTGTTGAAGCAGTGGAGGGAAATCAGCCTAATGGCGTTGAAGCAGCATGCCAGGGTGAATGCAGTTATCTGCTGAAAGTCTAGACATGAGGAGAAGCTTGTTCTCAGTCTGACCGGCTGTGGTGTGTGTGTGTGTGTGTGTGTGTACCTGGTATTTATCACGTTATGGGGACCAAATGTCCCCACAAGGACAGAAATACTAATAAATTTTGACCTTGTGGGGACATTTTTGAGGTCCCCATGAGGAAACAAGCTTATAACTCATACAGAAAGAGTTTTTTTGAGAAAGTAAAAATGCACAAAGTTTCCTGTAAGGGGTAGGTTTAGGGGTAGGTTTGGTGTAGGGCAATAGCACATACAGTTTGTACAGTATAAAAACCATTACGCCTATGGGATGTTCCCATAAAACATGGAAACACAACATGTGTGTGTGTGTGTGTGTGTGTGTGCAGCAGCAGGAACGGCTTCTACACCAGACCGGACTCCAGTGGCCAGAGCTCCAGGAGATGATGTGGCAGGAAGAGACTGACCTTACCGAGAAAACCAGAAGAAACCACAAGAAACAGGTTAGAGTTTGTGACTTCAGTTTAGCCTTGCCGCGATAGACGGTGTTGACGGTGATACCGGTGTTAAGCCGTAACACCGGTTACGTCACTTGTCCACCGCAGCACCGACCCCCACCGTCATTTTGATTTTTTATAGAAATAAAAATCATTTAGTTCAGTAAAAGAACAGACACTACAATTAAAAATTGAACGCGGCTGCTCAATGCAGCATGCCGAACGACAGTCGCATCACAGATCAGATTTCATTTCTTCAGTGAGGAGAGTGAGGCGAGCTGACTGACAAGAAGAGTGAGGTGAGATAGACAAGAAGAGTGAGGTGAGACAGACAAGACGAGTGAGGCGAGACAGACAAGACGAGTGAGGCGAGACAGGCAAGAAGAGTGAGGCGAGACAGGCAAGAAGAGTGAGGCGAGACAGACAAGAAGAGTGAGGCGAGACAGACAAGAAGAGTAAGGTAACGTGAGACAGACAAGAAGAGTGAGGCGAGACAGACAAGAAGAGTGAGGCGAGACAGACAAGAAGAGTAAGGTAACGTGAGACAGACAAGAAGAGTGAGGCGAGACAGACAAGAAGAGT
>NW_015506835.1:251368-263312 GCF_001515645.1 Sinocyclocheilus grahami | reverse complement strand
ACCAGAAGACCAGAAGAGTGAGGCGAGACAGACCAGAAGAGTGAGGCGAGACAGACCAGAAGAGTGAGGCGAGACAGACTGAGGCGAGAAAGAGCGGGGCGAGACAGACGAGAAGAGCGGGGCGAGACAGACGAGAAGAGCGGGGCGAGACAGACGAGAAGAGCGGGGCGAGACAGACGAGAAGAGCGAGGCGAGACAGACGAGAAGAGCGGGGCGAGACAGACGAGAAGAGCGAGGCGAGACAGACGAGAAGAGCGGGGCGGGACAGATGAGAAGAGTGAGGCGAGACAGACGAGAAGAGTGGGGCGAGACAGACGAGAAGAGTGAGATGCAAAAGCGCTTGTTTGGCAATTTTTTGGATTTTGAAAAGACTGTTGACTTTTGTCGTTTATCTGATTTTGGAAGTTTTTTTAAACATTCGTTTCTTATTTAATTGGTTCCACATTGTTTGCAGATTTTTACTTTATTTAAACTTTGTGTCGTTTATTTATTTTATTTGACATCAAGGTGTATGCCGTGCCTCCAAGCTTTCTTACTCGTTTTGCTAATAAACATTCTACGTTTCTTATTTATTTGGTTATATATTATACATGTTTGCTTGCTTGTACATAGCCTGCCCTATAGCATGGTGTATTTGTATTTGTTTTGTTAATAAAAGTTCTATGTTTTATATATATAGGCTAAAGTGAGTCTGACATTGTATTTTATTGTAGTATTCAAGCAATTGACGCCTAACTGCCGCTAATACGAAAGTGAAAGTAAAATGCGCACGGCGCTTTTAAGCTATTTAAAAGCGAAGGAAAGCAAGGAAAAGAGGGAAAATGCAAACAAACAATTGCTTTACTCCGAATTGCCGCTATTTGAAAGTGAAAGTAAAATGCCCCCGCCCCCGCGGTGATACCGGTATTAGCGGTGTTGTCACGCGTCGATTAACCGGTGGGAAAATTTCCTCACCGTCACAACCCTACTTCAGATAGCACTTCGATGAGTCTGAATCGTTATGACTTTTTGCCAAACAGTCACATCATTTTTTGTCTACACTAGAGTTCCCTATTCTTTTTTCTATACTATCTACATGTTTTCTTTTTATTTATTATATATATAAAAGAAAAACCCTTGCATACTGCATTAGGCTAACTGAGACTTGCTATAGCACTTGTATATCATTGCTCTATTGTTGGTCTGATTGCTTCCAAGTCACTTTGGATAAAAGCTCCTGCTAAATGACTAAATGTAAATGTAAAAAAAAAAAGCAAATTTAAAGGCAGTAGAATTTAAATATGATATGAAAAGCAATCAACAAGCTGACATAGGTGATAAGCTGCGTAAGTTATATGTGTTATATAAAAGGACACACGATGCTCGTCATGAGTGTATCATGATTTATGACAAAGAGGAATCAGTTCTTACAAGCTCAACATCTAAAATGACAGGCTTATTTTTAAAATCCAGCATCCAATAGCATTGCAAGGCTGAAGAATAGGACCTATTAGTAATGTAAATGTGATGTTAGAGAGAAAAATAATATATATATATATATATATATATATATATATATGAGCAGCTTTATTTTAGACGAGCTAAAACTGATGTTGTAATATTACAACAGTGGGCCTTACAGGGTTAAATTTGTTTAGGTTTGGAGTTTATAATAAGTGTTTATATGGATGCAACTATAATCTGTTTATGTTGCACTTACATTGTTCATTCTTGTTCTATATACGGTTAACATTAAAGTGTTTCTGTGGATTGAGAGGGACTAAAATACATGTATATTGTTTAAAATGTTTGGCTTTATTTAGTGGTAATTTACGTAATTTTTAAATATGATAATGAAATGTGACTTACACTGATGCAAATGATCAGTGTTTCTCCTAGCAATGCAGATTTGACCAGGTGTGGCTTCTGTTCATGTGACTTATTGATATGATAATTCAGCATTTTTATGGTGATTAGTTGTTGTTTTCCCAGCGCTGGTGTAATGATGTGCTGTTTGTGCCTGTGTTTCAGCCCAGAGACGGTGAACAGCCCAGGACTGATCCTGAATCAGCGGCTGCTGAGCAGGTGATGAGCTTCAGTAACACTGAGCACTTCAGATACGGAGAGTCACTCACACACACACCATCTGCTGTTCTGGTCAGTCATATTTAGAGGTTTCATTTGAGCTCAGTGTTTGTTGATGTGTTTGCTGATGCCAGGCCTGGGGTCTACGGGGGTAAGCACCCTCAAACGAAATCTGTAATAATGGCGTTTCGTTGCAGATTTGGCGAACTATGGGTCTGAATACTTAGGACCATGTGATATTTCAGTTTTTCTTTTTTAATAAATCTGCAAAAATGTCAACAATTCTGTGTTTTTCTGTCAATATGGGGTGCTGTGTGTACATTGAGGAAACAAAATTAACTTAAATGATTTTAGCAAATGGCTGCAATATAACAAAGAGTGAAAAATTTAAGGGGGTCTGAATACTTTCCGTACCCACTGTGTATATATATATATATAATATTATACATTAGTGAGGGTGCTGTAAACGTAATATATATGATGTGATTGTGGAGCCGGTCAGGGTTTGTTTGGTGCTGATGCTGTGTTGATGTCCAGCAGGACCGGAGAGCCCAGCCCAGAGACCAGCCTCGAGACACACGGCACGACGGGGTAAAACACAGCAGCTGCGCATGTCATGCATGTAGCGTAAAGCATCCTGACCCATGCTGTAGTCTGTGATGATGATGTGAAACTCTGGCCTTCAGCTGGCAGGTAAACTGGAGTCGCTGGAGGCTCGTCTGGTCAATCGGAACAGTATAGCGGTGAGGATTCCTCATGTTCAGTCTCGTGTGGGGTCAGGGAGCAGCTCCAGTCCGTGTACTCCAGCGCTGCAGAGAGCAGCCAAACCGCCGGTACGAGACACATCACAGCCCTGCTCTAATGCACTCAAACATACCATAGCTTCTCTGTGGGATGGACAGTGTTGGGGAGTAACTAGTTACATACTATACAGCAAACATACTTTACAGAGCTTTACAAAGGCCTGACTCTCACATTATTCCAGCTATAAAGACATAAAACAAGGATGTAGGATCTGAATGTGTGTGACTGTGTGGTTTCAGAGCATGAGCGTGAGTCCCAGTCGAGAGCTTCATCACAGCAGCTCCATGACAGACCTCTCGTCTGCTCCTCTGTCTCCAGCGCTCGATGAAGTCTTCTTCTGCCCTGACGAGCAGCCGCCCAAGGTTAGAAAACCCTGGTCATGACCCTTCTGTTCACACTCAGACTCTGCTCTAGCATACCGCACTGCTCAGAGGAAAGATCAGAGTCACCCACAGCTGAGGAAGACTAAGTCATGAGTGTTCTGCTGCGTCAGAAGCATCTGTATAGGTGGCAGCTGCTAAAGTGCGGTCGAAACAGCTTCCTCTCCCCAAGGGAGGTGCCTTCCTTCCTTCCTCTAATGTGACACACGAACGGTTAGCACACAAAAATACATGTGAGGATGCCACAGAAACCCAGAATGTAGGTCCAAGGTGATCAATGAAGAGAACTGGGGGAGAATAATCAGCTTTATGACCCTGAACAAATGCCAATAAATAATAGGGCTGTCAAAACGGCTGAAGAACTAAATTCGAATGTTGTACTGAAATAATATCAATACTCGAATTTAAAAGGCATAATGTCAGTTAGGGGGGAAAAGCGTTTGTCTTCTCTCCTGAAGACACAAAATACTACTAATGCACGTTTCTTCAAAGCAATAAAATAACACGACTACTTTTGGAAAAAGTGCATAATGTTTAAATTAATGTTTATAAACCATATATAATTAAGTTGCGTAAACAATTAGAAACAAAACAGCATCATGTATGCATGTATAGTTTAATACAAAGGCCTGAAAACCAATCACAAAGAGTACTTTTACAAAAATACATGTGAGGATGCCACAGAAACCCAGAATGTAGGTCCAAGGTGATCAATGAAGAGAACTGGGGGAGAATAATCAGCTTTATGACCCTGAACAAATGCCAATAAATAATAGGGCTGTCAAAACGGCTGAAGAACTAAATTCGAATGTTGTACTGAAATAATATCAATACTCAAATTTAAAAGGCATAATGTCAGTTAGGGGGGAAAAGCGTTTGTCTTCTCTCCTGAAGCCACAAAATACTACTAATGCACGTTTCTTCAAAGCAATAAAATAACACGACTACTTTTGGAAAAAGTGCATAATGTTTAAATTAATGTTTATAAACCATATATAATTAAGTTGCGTAAACAATTAGAAACAAAACAGCATCATGTATGCATGTATAGTTTAATACAAAGGCCTGAAAACCAATCACAAAGAGTACTTTTTCATTTAAATGGGGAAAAACCCACCATAAAATCTCGAGACATGTTTTTTAAAAGTTGAACTTACATTAATTTTACATGCGTCTCTCTTGTGCGAGACGCGAGTGCAGCGGTGATAGATATCCCTCTAGAAAATTAGATAAATATGCGTTCTGTGTGAACGGCTTGGTTTCAGTTTTGACGTAAACAATATTTTGAGTGAACAACGCAGCAGCGCCGCATCTAGTGGCTTCAACTGGATAAGCTATAAAAAACATTCAAATGCAACGACACTTAATCGTCATCGCATCTCGTGCGCCACTGATAAAGCAGACTGACGCACACCTAAAGCGTTTTTGCATTCGAATGTGGATTTATATTTTAAATTCTACGAATATTCGAAATTCGAATAGTTTCTTCTGACAGCCCTAATAAATTAGCCATGCATACACACACACACACACACACACACACACACATGTACAAAGTGTAACAAGAATGAATGCTAATCTCCTGACTTTTACAAGATTCCAGAGCGCACGACGTCGAAGTTCAAAGATGTGGCGAGTCCTCACAGACAGGGGTCCAGGTGAGCGGTCACTGCTCGTGCTGTTTGAGAGTTACTCGTCTGGAGCCGCTCTGTGAAGCTGTGTGTTTGTGTCCTCATGTGTTCAGCGGCGATGGTCCGTCTGCTGTGAAGATGTCCTTCAGCTCCAGCTCCAGCAGCAGCTCACACTCAGGTCTGAGATGCGTCAGAATCAGCTCAGTTATTCAGATGTGTGTGTGTTCATGCAGATGCTCTTGTTTGTGCAGGTCTCTGTGTGCTGGACAGTGCAGCTCATCCCAGCAGAAACGCTCAGACGTCACCGCAGAACCAGGTCAATCTGATCATTTCTCCTACGCTTTTACGGGTTCATTTTGTTCTGACACAGTTTAACTCTGAGTTCTTCTCATATTTTGTTACTATTTTCTTTCATCACAGCAGCTCCATGACAGACCTCTCGTCTGCTCCTCTGTCTCCAGCGCTCGATGAAGTCTTCTTCTGCCCTGACGAGCAGCCGCCCAAGGTTAGAAAACCCTGGTCATGACCCTTCTGTTCACACTCAGACTCTGCTCTAGCATACCGCACTGCTCAGAGGAAAGATCAGAGTCACCCACAGCTGAGGAAGACTAAGTCATGAGTGTTCTGCTGCGTCAGAAGCATCTGTATAGGTGGCAGCTGCTAAAGTGCGGTCGAAACAGCTTCCTCTCCCCAAGGGAGGTGCCTTCCTTCCTTCCTCTAATGTGACACACGAACGGTTAGCACACAAAAATACATGTGAGGATGCCACAGAAACCCAGAATGTAGGTCCAAGGTGATCAATGAAGAGAACTGGGGGAGAATAATCAGCTTTATGACCCTGAACAAATGCCAATAAATAATAGGGCTGTCAAAACGGCTGAAGAACTAAATTCGAATGTTGTACTGAAATAATATCAATACTCAAATTTAAAAGGCATAATGTCAGTTAGGGGGGAAAAGCGTTTGTCTTCTCTCCTGAAGCCACAAAATACTACTAATGCACGTTTCTTCAAAGCAATAAAATAACACGACTACTTTTGGAAAAAGTGCATAATGTTTAAATTAATGTTTATAAACCATATATAATTAAGTTGCGTAAACAATTAGAAACAAAACAGCATCATGTATGCATGTATAGTTTAATACAAAGGCCTGAAAACCAATCACAAAGAGTACTTTTTCATTTAAATGGGGAAAAACCCACCATAAAATCTCGAGACATGTTTTTTAAAAGTTGAACTTACATTAATTTTACATGCGTCTCTCTTGTGCGAGACGCGAGTGCAGCGGTGATAGATATCCCTCTAGAAAATTAGATAAATATGCGTTCTGTGTGAACGGCTTGGTTTCAGTTTTGACGTAAACAATATTTTGAGTGAACAACGCAGCAGCGCCGCATCTAGTGGCTTCAACTGGATAAGCTATAAAAAACATTCAAATGCAACGACACTTAATCGTCATCGCATCTCGTGCGCCACTGATAAAGCAGACTGACGCACATCTAAAGCGTTTTTGCATTCGAATGTGGATTTATATTTTAAATTCTACGAATATTCGAAATTCGAATAGTTTCTTCTGACAGCCCTAATAAATTAGCCATGCATACACACACACACACACACACACACACACACATGTACAAAGTGTAACAAGAATGAATGCTAATCTCCTGACTTTTACAAGATTCCAGAGCGCACGACGTCGAAGTTCAAAGATGTGGCGAGTCCTCACAGACAGGGGTCCAGGTGAGCGGTCACTGCTCGTGCTGTTTGAGAGTTACTCGTCTGGAGCCGCTCTGTGAAGCTGTGTGTTTGTGTCCTCATGTGTTCAGCGGCGATGGTCCGTCTGCTGTGAAGATGTCCTTCAGCTCCAGCTCCAGCAGCAGCTCACACTCAGGTCTGAGATGCGTCAGAATCAGCTCAGTTATTCAGATGTGTGTGTGTTCATGCAGATGCTCTTGTTTGTGCAGGTCTCTGTGTGCTGGACAGTGCAGCTCATCCCAGCAGAAACGCTCAGACGTCACCGCAGAACCAGGTCAATCTGATCATTTCTCCTACGCTTTTACGGGTTCATTTTGTTCTGACACAGTTTAACTCTGAGTTCTTCTCATATTTTGTTACTATTTTCTCAACTATAGTGAATTAACCCGTGATTTAATGTGAGACATGTTGAAGGTGTCTGAATAAACTGATTAAAAGCTAGGACATGACTAACAGTAACAGAGTGCTGGCCTTTAATCTCAAGCTGTGTTCCTCGTTAAGGGTTTGGGAATGAAGTCTGCGTTCAGTCCGTTAATGAAGCTTGCGGAATATTCTTCCTCCAGTGATGAAGATGACGAGAGGACCAGGTAATCTCCCCTCCTCCTGAAGCTAATGATTACATGCAGTAAGTGCTGACTGACAGCGTTGTGGAGTCTGTGGTTACTTAAAGTATACCCTAGTAAAAAAGTTATATATTTAAAATGCATGCATTTCATACTAAGTATAGTTCAAATCTATTAGCATATTTACTGACAGACAACTCGAGACCTACTGATAGATATTTAGTCATTTTAGCAGACGCTTTTAATGTACACTCATGTGACACCCTATTGATTTCCACGGTTTTCCTTATCAGGACATAAATAACTGGTTCTTTCCAGGGCTTAAAATTTGGAAAATAAAACCTCAGATGAACAGCAACACATGACATATCGCACGGTGTCATTGTTTATTTAACAGAAATAAAGCCAAAATGGAAAAGCCATTTTTTAAAATTCAAATTTGAAGACTTTTTAAATTAAAATTTGGAAAATAAAACCTCAGATGAACAGCAACACATGACATATCGCACGGTGTCATTGTTTATTTAACAGAAATAAAGCCAAAATGGAAAAGCCATTTTTTAAAATTCAAATTTGAAGACTTTTTAAAAACTCCTGATACAGAAAACCATGGAATTCAATAGGGTGTCCTAACTTATTCACATGACTATATACATTGTTTAAAATGTTATGTTATCAAAAATGTTAATGAAACTTTATTTGGAGTATTACTTCTACACAATGCTCATTGTTTTATTTATAATAAGCCTAAAATGTGTTTTAATGTCACTTTTGACGAGGACTGTATGATCTTTGAATAATATCAGTCTTCAGCTGCAAGATATTTAAAGTGTACCTGAAGTATACTCGCAGTAGTTCCACTTTAACACAATCAAATATACTTCAGTATATCTTTAGTTGGACCTCAGCACTACTTACTCGCAATTAAAGTGCATTAAGCACAAAATCAGTTGTTACAATTTAGCAGACTTTAAGTTTACCAGTTTAGTATACTAAAAGTACAATCGCATTTATTAAGTACATAAATATGAAAATGTATTTGTAGTATGCTTAGCATGAAATGAATGTATTTCAAAAACATTGAAGTATATTTATTTTTCACTAGGGTGATATACCTGTTTTGCTGGTACTGTTCATGCTGTAATGCTGTCTTAAAGAGACAGCTGACCTAAAGTGGAGCACTCTGTGCTGTTGTCTCATGATATCAGAGTAATGCTGAAGTGATGGGAGTGAATGTGAAAGCACACATATGGCCAGGGTTTCTCGTGAATGCAGTGAAGACGTCACAGTGCCTGCGGACACGGCTCTGTCTCTAACATACAGCTTCACTTCACATTTATCCAAACCATCACATTGGGATTGTTTTGACAGATATCAACTTTAGATCTTTTGAGCAAAAAATAAGAAAGTATACTTAACGTTTCATGCACTTATCACTTACAATATACAGTTAACTATACTGACAAATATACAGAAGTCAAAGTATATTTGTACAGTTAATTACTACCGCTTGTAGTCCTAATAAACACCTTTCTCACACATACTGGCTTCTTTAAGGTAGTGTTTCAGCATTTTACAGAGTATTTTGAAACTCACGTGTGTAGATGATCTGAAGAGATGAACATTCATGACCGTCTTGTGTGTGAGGATACTATAACAGATGAGGGTCTCTACAAACCAAACGAGGAAGCTGGTGGTATACTTGGAGTGCAAACGTAATATTTAAATAGTAAACTGTAAGTATTATGTTAAGTTCACTTAAGGAAAGCTCGTAATTATACTGACAGCATAAAAGCTATTGAACTAGTAGTTTACTGAGAGCATTCAAAGAGCAATCAATGTGTCTTTCATATGTGAAAGAGTAGGCTAGTAAACTAAGAGCATACTTTTACGTTCACTCAGATGTAAACTAGTTATGCAGTCAAAGTTTACTACTGTGAGTACACTTAAATGTATACTAGTATAGAGAGGGCCAGTTTAGTCCCAAGATGTTTTGAAGTAGTACACATTTAAGTATACTAGCACACTGATCTCACTATACCTGCTGCATACTTGGAATATATACATTTGCTTCATAAAATGAACTGGATGTGTACTTGTTTTTGTTTAGTTTTTTGGTAAGGGTAAATAAAGCCTGTATGTTGATGGAAAACTGAAGGACAATTTGTGTTATGATTCTCATTCCTCATGCCATCATTTGTTTAATAGCAGCAAAATCTGTTCAGAATTAGCAAGACAACCTCGAGCTGTTTCACATGCACACTGTTATCTGATTCTGGTCACTCTAGTGCTGTAGTCTGTCTTTGCCGTCATTAAAACCGCTCTGACTGTCATTTTCCAGGTCTCCGTTGAGCAATGGCAGGCCGGTGTTATCCAGAGGAGAGTGTGATGAAATCATTCTCCAGCCTCATCACAGCGCTACACAGCAGCAGGTGAAGGCTCTGTGCTTTTACACCGGTTTAAGAGTGCTTGATAGTGCTGCTGTGTGTAGTTAGTGCAGTGTTTCAGAGATGCTTGATTGAGATGTTGGTGTTTCTCCAGCAGAGTGCAGCAAAGCCAGCACATAGTGTCCATCAGAGGCCTTCAGGATCGCAGTCCAGCGACAGCTGCTTTCTGCCCGACCTGCTGCACAAGAGCCCCTCGCACCAGCAGAGCGTCCTCGAGGTACAGCCTCAGATCACTGCAGTGTTTGATCAGCTGTTTCTGTTTAATCATGCACACACACTTGTACAGTACTTCTCTCTCTCTCACACACACACACTCTCTCTCACACACACACACACGCACTCTCACACACACACGCACACACTCACACACACACAAACACACACTCACACACACACACAAACACACACTCTCTCACACACACACACACACACACACACTCTCTCTCTCACACACACACACACGCACTCTCACACACACACGCACACACTCACACACACACAAACACACACTCTCTCACACACACACTCACACACACACACTCTCTCACACACACACACTCACACACTCTCTCACACACACACACACACACACACACTCTCTCTCTCACACACACACACACGCACTCTCACACACACACGCACACACTCACACACACACAAACACACACTCTCTCACACACACACTCACACACACACACTCTCTCACACACACACACTCACACACTCTCTCACACACACACACACACACACACACTCTCTCTCTCACACACACACACACTCACACACACACACACACACAAATGGGTTCAGTGATGGTTTTTGAGAGTTATAATCACACAAATGTCACAAAACTACCAGTAAACTGACTACAGCAAACCTTTGTAAAACATTAATAAAATGTTGTGTCTGAAAAGGAAACTCCTACAAATGCACATGCAATAAGGTCAAACTAACATGTTCATGCCTTTTCATCACTAATGTTTCACTGTGCATATTTAGTAAGTCCTGACAGTAGTTTTAATGGCAAACTAGGGTTTGTGCTGGTGAGAGCTGTTAGTAAATCTGGGTTGTGTTGGGCATTTTATACATTTACATTGATGTGAGACTGTTTTAAGCCAGTTATCATTTCAAAAGATTGTATAATTATGTAAGTATTTGTTCTTTGTTTTTGCACATAGATGCAAAAATATTCTAGATTTCTTTGGGAATTCACATCAGTCATTCACTTAATCAAATTGTACTTGTATTATCATGTAAAACTGATCTTTGTGGTGTTATTCTGTATTTACAGAAATTATTCAGTAACCAGGCAGGAAGAAGCACGTCATCTTCCTCTTCCTCATTCTCACCTTTCATTGACCCGCGTTTGCTCTCTCCAACTCAGAGTCCACTGGGATACGGCCAGCGTGAGTCCTGACACACACACACGCACTCACTCACACACTCACTCACTCACACATACACACACACACACTCACACACTCACTCACACGCACGCATGCATACACTCACTTGTACACTCACTCACTACTCACACAGTGAGCGAGCGTGTGTGTGTGTGTGTGTGTGTGTGCACCTGACACATGAACCATAGGGCCTGTTTACACCTGGTCACTTAAAGGCACAATATGCCATTTTCGCCGCTAGAGGGTGCATATTCAAAAAATTCACATCAGTCATTCACTTAATCAAATTGTACTTGTATTATCATGTAAAACTGATCTTTGTGGTGTTATTCTGTATTTACAGAAATTATTCAGTAACCAGGCAGGAAGAAGCACGTCATCTTCCTCTTCCTCATTCTCACCTTTCATTGACCCGCGTTTGCTCTCTCCAACTCAGAGTCCACTGGGATACGGCCAGCGTGAGTCCTGACACACACACACGCACTCACTCACACACTCACTCACTCACACATACACACACACACACTCACACACTCACTCACACGCACGCATGCATACACTCACTTGTACACTCACTCACTACTCACACAGTGAGCGAGCGTGTGTGTGTGTGTGTGTGTGTGTGCACCTGACACATGAACCATAGGGCCTGTTTACACCTGGTCACTTAAAGGCACAATATGCCATTTTCGCCGCTAGAGGGTGCATATTCAAAATAAACAAAGAGACAAAGGCGTAGTTTGATGACGCTGTGACTGAGTATGGATTCATGGGGGGTCTTCATCCGCACAGCAGATGCAATCCGACGGGACTCGGGCAGAAATCATGTTCATGGATGAGCTAATGATTTATTAACGTAGTAGAATGAAGCAGGGTGAGGCTAAAAGCC
>NW_015506835.1:243558-251176 GCF_001515645.1 Sinocyclocheilus grahami | reverse complement strand
ACGCTCCGTGTCACTAGTTAAAATTGCTTATTTCTCTGGATTCAAACATTCTTCGAAACATTTGGGATAATGTAAATACACAAGTCAGCAAAATATATAACGCTGTTCTAGTGGTTTTTGGATATTTTAATAAAAAAAATAGTACATATTTTGCCTTTAATGCGTTTTCTCTGATTGGATAGCTATCTGATCATGAAAAGACCAGGTGTAAATGCCCTTCAAAATGCTTTCGAGACGCATTTCAATTCAATCACTCAAACCACACTTCAGGAGGAGGTCTGGACCGCATTCCTTAACCCCTCTCTGCTCGGCTGACTAAGCCACTCTTCAGCTGCCTTCAGCGTCTGCAGCAGCTGTGGTCTTCCCGGACTATAAGAGCAAATTTCCGGCGTTGTTGCAAATGCTGCTACTGTCGCTCGTGCAGGGCTCCCCTGTACGCCGCTGATGGTCACGGCGAGTGCGTTGCATGCTTGGGCACTGCCCACGCTGAAGCTGCACTTACCGAGACGGAATGTCCTCATTGCGAGGATATGAGTCTCACCTCTCTGCGCTCGTGGATAGCTTTCTTTTCAGAAAGCGACTCCGCCCCTCGCGCACTCCCACTTTCTTCTTCCTAGGAGCCTGTGAGGAAAAAGCAGCAAGGCAGAGGATCTCGGTGCTCGGTGACGAGTGAGCCCACACTGGCTGAGCCCCCGCGTGCCTCACTCTCTCCACATAGAGAGGCTTCCCCCATCCACTTCTCTCATCCGGACCAGCATCCGTCTGCGGCTGAAAGCGATCTGGTCTCATTCGGTGAGAGCGAGTGTGAACGCCATGGATGACAGTGTGTCTCTGGCTGCTTCAGATGCGGAGGAGCTGTCGGGCTCGTCCTTCGACCCCGCCCCCCTGCCGTCTGTGGAGCCCAGTGCTGCCAGCACGGGCATGGACGCTGAACTTTTCCATGTCTTGTCTAAAGCTGTGCAAGAGCTGGGTTTGGATTGGTCTCCGCCGGAGGAGCCCACCCGCAGCCACCTGGATGAATGGTTATTGCCGGGGTGCCATCAAGCCCCTCGACAACGAGCTTCACCGTTCTTTCCAGAAGTTCATGATGAAATCACCAGATCTTGGCACGCCCCTTACTCGGCCTGCCTGCGTGCCTCCTCTTCGTCCACCCTCACAACGGTCGACGGCGCTGAAGAAAAAGGGTATGACAAACTACCTCCCCTGGATGAGTCAGTGGCCACGCATCTCTGCCCGCCCACGGCCATCGGCTGGAAGGCGAAGGCCGCCCACACATCCAAGCCATGTAGGATGACTTCAGCTCTCGCTGGAAGGGCCTATTTGTCTGCTGGACAAGTGGCCCCGGCGCTTCACTCTATGGCGGTCCTACAGGTCCTTCAGACCAAACTTCTCCAGAATATGGACGAGTCTGTACCGGACCCCGCAGCTTTCAAGGAGCTGCGCAGCGTGACCGACCTGGCTTAATGCGCCACCAAGATGACAGCTCAGGCGATTGGCAGATCCATGGCCAGCCTTGTGGTGCATGAGCACCACCTATGGTTGACCCTCACGGAGATCAAAAATGCAGATAAAGTCCCCTTCCTCGACTCCCCGGTCTCCCCCTCTGGCCTGTTTGGACCTGCGGTGGAAGGGTTCGCGGAGCGCTTCACCGCTGCACAAAAGTCGTCCCAGGCAATGTGACACTTATTGCCAAAGTTTGTGGTGGATACTGTTGTGAACTCTGGGCCCGTTCAGTTAGCGCCCACACAATCGGTTTTCAACATTTTCAAAAAGAGAGCAAAATTCCTCTTCCGCTTATCATGATCGTAAGGTCCCCGCATGGTGGCCTGTAGCTTGAACCAACCCAACCCCTTGCCACAAAGGCCGAGGCCTGGCAGGCCATCCCCGGAGTGTCAAAGTGGGTTTTGGGGATAATAGAACGAGGTTATTCACTTAAATTTGCTTGAAGACCCTCGCAATTCAGTGGCATGGTCTCCACCTCAGAGTGAGTCAGGCTTCTACAGCTGATATTTCCTCGTCCCCAAAAAGGATGGCAGCCTAAGGCCCATCCTTGATCTCAGACACCTGAACCGCGCTCTCATGAGACAGCCATTCAGGATGATTACATTGAAGCAGATCCTCTCGCAAGTGTGCCCAGGGGACTGGTTCTTTTCACTGGTTCTGAAAGATGCCTACTTTCACATCGAGATAGCCCCCCGCCACAGGCGATTCTTGAGATTCGCCTTCGAGGGAGTGGCATATCAATACACGGTCCTTCCCTTCGGACTGTCCCTAGCTCCTCGCACTTTTACGAAGTGCATGGATGCAACTCTTTCCCCGCTGAGACAGATGGGAATCCGCGTTCTAAATTATCTCGATGACTGGCTCATCCTGGCCCAGTCAGAGAGCGAGCTATAATCCCACAGATCCTTCCTCCTCAGCCACTTAGAGTGCCTGGGACTCAGGGTCAATTTCGCCAAGAGTGAGCTGTTCCCCAGCCAACAGATATCGTTCCTGGAAACAGTTCTCGACCCAGCCCAAATGAGGACAGTAGTCGCGCCCGATCATGCACTGGCTATTCGGCAGCTCGCGGCCTCATTCAAAGTTGGAGCCCTTCACCCTCTCAAGGCATTTCAGAAGATGTTTGGCCTCATGGCCTCTGTGTCTCCAGTACTTCAGCTGGGCCTGTTTCGCATGCGGCCCCTTCAATACTGGCTGAAACCACGAGTTCCATCCCACGCCTGGCGTCACGGACGCATGCGTGTCAAGGTGAACCGGGCCTGCAGACATCCCCGAGAGCGTGCTAAACACAATATCTCAAGCTAGAGCACCCTCTGCAAGGCAGCTCTATGCCCTTAAATAGTTTGTATTCTCCGCCTGGTGTATGACCCGCGGCACATACTCAATTTCATGTGACATATCGCTGATATTGACCTTCCTGTAGAGCTGTTGGATAAGGGTCACTCCCCTTCCACACTCAACGTCTATGTAGCAGCCATAGCAGCTTCACACGCTCCTATAGCTGGCCAGTCTGTGGGCAGGAACAACCTAGTTGTTCGCTTTTTGAAGGGGTCTAGGAGGCTCAACCCACCTCGCCCTGTCACCGTCCCTACATAGGATCTGCCCACGGTGTTGAGGGCCCTGAAGAGCCCTCCTTTCGAGCCGCTACAGTCCGTTGACCTTCGTCCCCTGTCACTAAAGACCACTCTGCCGACCATTCGGCGCTTCCTCCTTCATAGCAGGACCAAAAGCTGAATTTACTCTGCTCCGTCAGGGCATTGAGAATATATTTTAAGCGTTCCGCCCCGTTCAGGCAGTCGGACCAGTTTTTGTATGCTTCGCTGACCGCACCAGAGGGTCTCCGGTCATGAAGCAGAGACTTTCCAAATGGATAATTGACGCTATCTAGCTAGCTTACTCTTCTTTGGGCCTGCAATGCCCCATAGGAGTAAGAGCCCACTCAACAAGAGGGGTTGCCTCTTCCTGGGCTTGGTCTAGCGGAGTGTCCATTGCAGAAATTTGTGTGGCGGCTAGCTGGACCTCGCCGTCCACATTTACCAGATTTTATAATCTGGATGTCCCGGCCTTACAGGCTTGTGTCCTTTCTGCTTAAATGGATTTACTCTGGCCTTATGGCAAAACCAGTGCTCAGGTATTTGCTTTCTCTGTTCGCTCTTGGCCCCCACTGGGTTCCGAGGCTGTACAATTTATCTTAGAAGGATTATTCAGTGCCGGGCCGACCTCTGTGAGTTTGGCCCTATCGCCTCTTGCAGGGCTTATCTGCAATTACTTGGTCCCTCTGGGCCCCCTTTGGTGCTCAAGGCAGGTTCAAGCATTGGTCATTCCTCTAGCATAGCACGGCGGGATTGTACTGGTTCCCCATAGCGTCTTAGCAGACGCAGTACGAGTGAAGTTTCGATAGGGAACATACTCGGTTACTAACGTAACCTCGGTTCCCTGAGATACGGGAACGAGTACTGCATTGCTGGCCATGCTATGTAGCTGCACGACTCAGTCGTCGCTTCAGTCGAAGTAACCTGAGGATCCTATAGTGAAGTGCACGCTTATATAGCCAGATGCCCTGCCCATTTTGGCGGGCTGTGTTGCCATAGGCTCGTGCAGCTCGGCTGCCGAGCCATTGGTTTATTTTTAATACACTGCACGAACCAATGGCCGTGCAGTTACACTGCGTTATTTAAAGGCTTCAGTATTCTGAGAAAAAAGAGTTTTCCCCATAGTGTCTTAGCAGATGCAGTACTTGTTCCCATATCTCAGGGAACCGAGGTTACGTTAGTACGTTTTTGAAGAGTGCTTAAACTAGGCTGAAGTCAGTCATAATGTTCTTTGACAATGTAAATGTTTTTTGTTTGCTTTCTCTGTATAATTTGCTGTTTGAATAACTGTGGAAGGTACAGGTAATAAAAAAATTCATTAATACCTCATCCGTGCACATCCTCCTTCATAGCGTCATCAAGCTTCGCCTTTGTTATTGGTTTGAAAATGCGACCTCTAGTGGCGAAAACTTACATATTGTGCCTTTAATGCACGCTTTGTTTGATTATTACAGAATGCAGCTGATATGATGTTTGTATGAAATTACAGTGTAAAAAAATACCTGTTGTTTCATCTAAATCAGAGGTCCTCTGAGAAATAGGGTCACATCCAGATTACAGATTGTGTTTTGTTTCTTTGTTTTTGTACGACTTTACCTTATTTATTTTGACCTTCATCTAATATTGTACCTAAAGTTACATTTCTTGTTGCGTTCCTTGGTGCAGCTTTATTATTAAATGAAAACCGTTGGCTTGATAATTTCCAAATAAAAATAGCTGGTTTGGCACAGTTGAAATTACATAAATCACAGATTGCTCAGATTAATTGTAATTATGTGACATACATAAATTAGAAATGAAATGATACACTTCCACTGACAAACTGTAATTCAGTGATTTCTAATCCCATCCATAGTGCTTTACGTGAGAGCTCATTTCTAAACATGCTGTTAGCAAGAGTCTTTTCAGTGTTTCTCTTTTGTCTAAAGCAGGTTGTGAATGCTCTTTTAGTTGGTGTAATTGTGCTGTTGTCTTTACTCCCTGTGACCGGGATCTGTGTGTGTGTGTGTGTGTGTGTGTGTGTGTGTGTGGGAGTGTATGCGGGGGGGGGCAGAGAGCGGGGTGTGTGAACATAAATTATACTGATTATAATTGCATGAATGGTATCATTGTCATCTCTTACCGAATATTCTCATTCGTAGCATTTAGCTACTCCATCTTTACAAGCAACAATGTTATTCATCCATTTGCAAACCTTAATTATTCCAAACTTTAGTGTGTATATGTGTGTCATCTATTTATGATTTCTTGTGGAAAGGTAAGAAAAACAAGCTGAGGCTGTACTACCTGTCCTGGCTGAGGAATAAGGTCTTGCGTAATGATCCGGAGGTGGAGAAGAAACAGGGCTGGACGTCAGTGGGGGAACTGGAGGGATGTGTGAGCTATAAAGTGGGTGAGTCCAGAACAAGATAACATTCACGTGTTTAACATACTAAACATTATAATTATAATAGACTGCATGGAAACTCCTAGTGAACTTAATCTAACATACCAGAGGAGAATGCAAACTGACTACCTGATGAGCAGAAACTCTGGATAAAAAAACATCTATCAAGTGCAATCAGAATTACACACGATAATAGTGCAGATTCAGATTTCAGTGTCATAACTAGCCAGTTCTGCTCTGGTGAAAATCATGCAGGTGGAACGCTTTGATAAATGTCTTCCTTCAGTGTCATCACTGTAAGTCAGTGTTTTCGATGATCTTGCACTCCGTACTCACATAATGCTGATGATTTCAGTTCGCTATGAAAAAATCAAGTTCCTGGTCATCGCCTTGAGGAGCGCTGTGGAGGTCTACGCCTGGGCTCCCAAACCGTATCACAAGTTCATGGCTTTCAAAGTAAGTCTTGCATATTAGTAGCGATTAATAATGTATCACATTTACAAAAACAACGAAGCACCTGCACTAAACCCTAATCCAATAACTGATAACCAATATTGTTAACTCAAAGCAAATGTGAGAAAAAAAGCATGTGCTGAAGCAATCAAGCCAATTTTAGCTTCCTTCTATGAGGTTCTGAGCTCTTCCATCATGGCCTGTGTTTGACGGTACTCCAGCGCTTCACATCACTAGTGCAGTGCTGTACCGGGTGCGCTACCGAGCTCGTTTACTACGCCGGAAAAGCCACACATATGGAGCTGGTTATGTGATGCAAACATCAAACTGTGTTAGTTTACAAATAATGCACTATGGTAAAAGTGTTCAGAGCTCATAACAGTGTTGTGCGAGTAACCACACAAGAATAAGTCTTCATTAATCAATAATCTGCCACTGTAATCATAATTTGTGTAAAAAGCTACAAAAGCTGATGGTGTTTATTTCAGCTGGACTGCAGTGAGATGCATGTATAGGTGTGTTTCTGCAGTTTAGCAGTAATGTAGGAGATACAGGGGATTGAAATATAAAGCTCTAATAATGCGGTTTCTGAGATTCACTGTACCAGTTGCTTTGGATCATGGCTAAAGAGTCTGTTACAGTCACAACTAGCACACTTTCCAATGTGATATTTCTAATGACCTGCTATTCATGTTTATATATTCTTCCATTGTGACAAATAGGATGGTGTAATGATAGGTAATGTAAGTGGGGTGTATTTGGAAATGGGTCATTTTTGAGTGCGTGTCCTACTTCACTGCGGTCCTGAGAGACTTACTCTACTTCTGGCATCAACTTCTGCCATTTAGACTTATAGCATTTGCTCAGATTGTCGTCCTGCATATGCTTATGGAAATACAAACAGTGCATGTTAGGGTTTAATGACTAAATGTGGTTAAAAATCGGTGCTGTTAAAAAAGTTAAAAACTTTTAGAAGTTTCTTCAGTGGCAGTGTGCATCATATTGTCTCCCCTGAAACACACAACAAATAAATGAAGTGTGCGCCTAAGCAGGAGTAATAGTATAGATAATTAAAAAAAAAATCTATATCCGTGTCAGTGTACATATTGCTCAGATGGACATCTTGCATCAGTCCTGTCATAAAATAGTAGAACTGCAAACCTGAAATATCAAAGCACTCAAAGGCATTGTGTTTGATCATTATGTGAAGACTCGAGCCCTGTTTACAATCACAGGCCACTTACCCTACTGGTGGTTATGAACCATGCTAAAAATTAACACTATATAGTCATTATATGCAGAAATATGCATGCATAATTATGACCTGTCATTGTTTTCTTGAAAGAGTTACTTTCAGAGCTCATAACGTCTTGTGCAGTCCATTAATTGAATCTGAACCGCAAAAGCACCTCTAAGATCCTCAAAGGCTGTTCTCACAGCGTCAGTGTTGGAGGTTGACAGCTGTATTTATGAACGGTACTGTTCACAGCACTGGAGTCACTACAGTATAAATCAATGTTCTCACATCAGGTGTGAATATGTCATGTAATCAGAGATGACAGTGTGTGTGTGTGTGTGTGTGTGTGTGTGAGTGAGAGAGAGAGAGAGAGAGTGTGCGTGTGTGTGTGTGTGTGTGTGAGTGAGTGTGTGTGTGTGAGAGTGTGTGTTTGTGTGTGTGAGAGAGAGA
>NW_015506835.1:238279-243331 GCF_001515645.1 Sinocyclocheilus grahami | reverse complement strand
GGTATGTGTGTTTCGTGCACATGTGTGTGTGTGTGTGTGTGTGTGTGTGTGTGTGTGTGTGTGTGTGTGTTTGTGTGTGTGTGAGGGCGCGCTCGTGTGTGTGCGCGTGTGCGTGTGTGTGTGTGTGTGTGTGTGCAGTGCAGAGTAACTCCTGCACTGTATGATGTGTCGAGTCGAATAACAGCCCAGTTAGTGGTTTCATTCACACGTCACAAACGAACTGCACATTTCTAGAGCATCTGTGGGTGTGAGTTATAGAATGTGGCTGACAGAAAACCACCTGTCACTGTCTTTACACACCACAGAGAAAGCTGAATAATGAATATTTAAAAAAGCATAGAAACAAACACAAAAACGTTGGTATTGATGCAGTAAACTAAGCGTGTTGTTGTGCATGTGTGTCAGTCGTTCAGCTCACTGCCTCAGAAGCCGCTCTCGGTCGACCTGACGGTGGAGAACGGACAGAGGTTAAAGGTCATCTACGGCTCTCACTTTGGGTTTCATGCTATCGATGTGGACTCGGGGACACCCTTCGATCTCTACCTGCCCAGTCATGTGAGTATTCTTTACATTCCTGCCACATTTCACACCACTAATAAATAACGTTTAATAAGTGAAGTACAGTTGTAGCACTGGGAATGATTCTCTACTGTTGCGAGGATGAACTCTCATCATCTGTGTGCACATTCACATTAGCTTTCACTGGGAAATGTCTGGCACATGTGCGATAATGGCATAAAATGATATCTCCATATCTTCTGGAATTTTGTCGATAATGATAATTAGAGAATATTTTGCTGAGCGTGGTATTGTGCTGGTATTTTGGCAGGTTTAGGACTGCCGTGGACAGCTGACTCCCAAAGCTTTTGATATTCTTCATATTCTGTCAGGTGGTTAGTTTGCAGGAGTAACAGAAATTAACTTTTCCAATAAGTTTAAATTGATTTTTACCTTTTATGGGCATGTTTACCTTTATAAGGCCTTTTTTTTCTGACCTAATTAAATGTATTAATTTTAATTTGATAAATTAATGTAAATTAAATGTAATCAATAAATTCAAATAGTAGGACACTATAGGGCTGTTAATAATCATATATAATCAGTAACAACACAATTTGTGTTTGCAATGCAGCGGTTGCACAGAATCTGCACCTGAAGTGTCATTTAGATGCATGTAGACTGTTTAATGCAGGACATGAATGCAGTTACAAATGCATACAGTTGTGCTCATAAGTTTACATATCCCTTTCAGAATATGGAAAATGTTAATAATTTTAACAAAATAAGAGGGATCATGAATGTATGCATGTTATTTTTTTATTTAATACTGTCCTGAATAAGCTATTTCACATAACAGATTTTATATATTCTCCACAAGACAAAAAACAGGGCTTAAAGTTCTCCGGCACCATATTTTATTTAAGCCAGTTATTATTGCCTCATGTCATACTAAAGCCTGGTATTCACTAATGTTTATTTGTGTTTCTAAAAATATCAGATTACTCAATTGTCAAAATAATCAGTAGATTACTTGCTTACCAAAATAATCATTAGTTACAGCCCTAGATTAGTTACAATATTTCAAAACACAACTGCATTGTTTTACTTTTTGCAAACAAAAGACACATATTTTGTCATTGAGAATTTCTTAAAAATAGTATTAAAATCTCGTTCTAGTGAATCAAGTATCTGTATTTTGTCTCATCTCAGCTAAGTGTATTGTCACACCCCTAAGTGTCGATAAGCGGTGATATAGCTCTTAATTTTCCATGTGTATGATATAGCTCTCATTCTTCAGGTCAACCATATATTCATGAAAAAAAAAAAATTGTATCCTTTCAAATGTTAAAGAAAGGACCGCCCGCCCCGCCCTTGGAAAAAAAAGTTCAGGCTCAGGATTTTTTTTTTATTTAAAATTTTTTTTTTTTGCTTTAACCCCTGAAAATAATAACTGAATTTATAAAAATGACCCCATTCAAAAGTTTACATACCCTTGAATCTTAATACTGTGTGTTGCTTCCTGGGTGATCCACGACTGTCTTTCTGTTCAGTGATAGTTGTTCATGAGTCCCTTGTTGGTCCTGAGCAGTTCAACAGCCTGCTGTTCTTCAGAAAAATCCCCCAGCTCCTGCTCATTCTTTGGTTTCCAGCATCTTCTACATATTTGAACCCTTTCCAGCAGTGACTGCATGATTTTGAGATCCATCTTTTCACATGGAGGACAATTGGGGGGCTCATACATAACTATTATATAGGGATGCACGATATTGGATTTTTGCCGATATCCGATATGCCGATAATTTTCAACTCATTTTGGCCGATGCCGATACGATATATAATTAATTTTAATATTGGTTAGTTTTTAACAAGAACTTATTTGTTAGAAATTAAATAAATTACTTTTATAATGACAGTACATTGAAGATTTGAAAATAACTATAAATAAACTATATATTAATCACTGCATTTTTTGTTTTTTTTTTCAGAAAGATGCAGTGGTAACCGTAACATTTTATTTTAAGTATTTAACATTTGTAGATGGTCTAATACAAAAGAGTTGTAAAAATTCTGAAAATCGCTTAGAGCTCATAATTTGTTTAAACATATTACACATTAATGAATAAATCAGTATATATACAATTATTTAATTTCAGTTTAAGTGTCGTCTGTGTTTTTTATTTAATTAATTTTTTTCATGTAAGCTATAGCTTCTGACCTTTAAATCAAAACATACTCGTGATTTTATGGCATCAATTACTACTTTATTTAATCAGAAAGAGTCTAAATATTATTTGTGTATGTATTCCTCTTATCGGCAAGACATATCGGCATAATTTTTCATATCGGGCCGATGCCGATATTTTCGTTTAAAGCCATCATCGGCCGATTCCGATATTTGTCCAATAATATTGTGCATCCCTACAATTATATAAAGTGAAAACCTTTACTGATGCTCAAGAAGGCAACACAATGCATTAAGAGCCGGGTGTGTAAACTTTTTGAATTGGATAATCAGGGTAAATTGTACTTATTTTGTCTTCTGGGAAACATTTAAGTATTTATGTAGCTTCTAAAGTGCAGTACCTAATGAAAAATATATGATCTTTTAACAAAATGGGGGGGAAAAAACACATTATCATCTTGTTCAAAAGTTTACACCCCCAGCTCACGTGTTGCCTTCTGGAGCATCAGTAAATAGCTTATTCAGGACAGTGCTAAATAAAAAAATAACATGCGGTTTTCATGATCCCTCTTATTTTGTTTCAATTATTAACATTTTACATATTCTGCAAGAGGTATGTAAACTTATGAGCACAACTGTACATAATGTTTTGATGTTTAAAAAACAAATGTTGAGTTCTGATATTTGAAATGATTTTGAGGAAAAAAGGGAAAATATACTTTAAATATAAACCTTAAAGGGTTAGTTCACCCAAAAATGTAAATTAGCCCATAAATTACTCACCCTCAAGTCATCCTAGGTGTATATGACTTTCTTCTTTCAGACGAATCCAGTCGGAGTTATATTAAAAATTGTCTTTGATCTTTCAAGCTGTTTCACTCAGCAGGTGTTGCAGTGCATCAGTCCAAAAGAAGTTAAATAAAAAGCGCCCATCCATAAAAAAAGTGTCTCACACGGCTCTGGTGGTTGAACAAAGGCCTCCTGCAGCAAATCGATGCGTTTTTGTAAGAAAAATATCCATATTCAAAGCGTAATAATCCCTTTAATGTAGCTTGCGCCAACAGTTGTACACGGAGCCATGTGAGACACTTTTTTTTATGGATGGGCGCTTTTTATTTAACTTCTTTTGGACTGATGCACTGCAACACCTGCTGAGTGGCATTAAACTTTTTTATGGGCTAATTTTCATTTTAGGGGTGAACTAACCCTTTAAATCACTGCATGAGTGAGTCATTGAGTCATTCATTCAACTGATTAGTTTAGTCGGTTGATTCATTCAGCAATGAAATACCGTCATGTGTTACTCAGAGTTGCAACACAGTTCTGCTGTGGATTTGGAACTATTTTTGTTGTTGAAATACAGCAAAAACAAGAATGGTTTTGTATTAAATGTAAGTCACTTAATATTAACTTCTAGTTTATTGGACTGTTTTATAAAATCAATATCACATTTGCAGTTAATGGAGAAAAACGTCACTCTTCATGTGATTAACTATAATAGACTAAATCACACAATTACAATATTATCGTAGACTATATGTTATATGCATAAAATCAGTTGTAGTGCTGTTATGTGTTCCCATGTTGACTGCACTCATGGTGGGACAATGTGTATCTGCCACCTTTTATAGACATATTTTTTTGTACTATATTTTGTTGGTAGACTGATGCACTTTGTTTAGTCACTTTGGCACTAATTTCAGAACACTGATGTCATTTTTCACTAAACTCACAGCAGTCATGTTTAACACAGGCTGCCCAGTGTTCACATGTGCTTTCATATCACTAAAGAAACCTCAAACTTGCTGAACCGTTTGATCAAAGAACTCATTTATCATCATGAAATACCACAGAAACATTCATTCAGATCACATACACACACTGGATACTGATAAATTCACTGTGTATTTGATTGTACAATCATTAAATGTTGTAGTACAAAACATGTGATACATATTTCATTATGATGCTCCAGGAAAATACCTACATCACTGTAAGAGAGAATAATACAGACACAGTCACTCAATAAACAAATTCTGATATTTACAGTATTGATGAAATACAATCCAATAGGTTTATTTGAATCAAATCGAAGAAAAAACAAACTACAGTTAAAGCAAAAACTGCTTTACAAGAGCCTGCAGACATAAGGTCAGATCTGAAAGCTGGTGTTTGGGACCAGAAGCAGTGCTGATGTAGTGCAGTTAGTTCCTGTTCAGTGGGAACTGGTGTCTGTGGATCCCTTCATTCTGAAACATGATCTAAACACTAAATGCAACATTTATCATTTTGATAGACAAAGACAATAGTGTCATTGTCCAGCTAAATTCAGTTCGAGTTTTGATCTCATCTGAAAAGGAGAAAAAAAA
>NW_015506835.1:199021-237300 GCF_001515645.1 Sinocyclocheilus grahami | reverse complement strand
GTGATAGTTGTTCATGAGTCCCTTGTTGGTCCTGAGCAGTTCAACAGCCTGCTGTTCTTCAGAAAAATCCCCCAGCTCCTGCTCATTCTTTGGTTTCCAGCATCTTCTACATATTTGAACCCTTTCCAGCAGTGACTGCATGATTTTGAGATCCATCTTTTCACATGGAGGACAATTGGGGGGCTCATACATAACTATTATATAGGGATGCACGATATTGGATTTTTGCCGATATCCGATATGCCGATAATTTTCAACTCATTTTGGCCGATGCCGATACGATATATAATTAATTTTAATATTGGTTAGTTTTTAACAAGAACTTATTTGTTAGAAATTAAATAAATTACTTTTATAATGACAGTACATTGAAGATTTGAAAATAACTATAAATAAACTATATATTAATCACTGCATTTTTTGTTTTTTTTTTCAGAAAGATGCAGTGGTAACCGTAACATTTTATTTTAAGTATTTAACATTTGTAGATGGTCTAATACAAAAGAGTTGTAAAAATTCTGAAAATCGCTTAGAGCTCATAATTTGTTTAAACATATTACACATTAATGAATAAATCAGTATATATACAATTATTTAATTTCAGTTTAAGTGTCGTCTGTGATTTTTATTTAATTTATTTTTTTCATGTAAGCTATAGCTTCTGACCTTTAAATCAAAACATACTCGTGATTTTATGGCATCAATTACTACTTTATTTAATCAGAAAGAGTCTAAATATTATTTGTGTATGTATTCCTCTTATCGGCAAGACATATCGGCATAATTTTTCATATCGGGCCGATGCCGATATTTTCGTTTAAAGCCATCATCGGCCGATTCCGATATTTGTCCAATAATATTGTGCATCCCTACAATTATATAAAGTGAAAACCTTTACTGATGCTCAAGAAGGCAACACAATGCATTAAGAGCCGGGTGTGTAAACTTTTTGAATTGGATAATCAGGGTAAATTGTACTTATTTTGTCTTCTGGGAAACATTTAAGTATTTATGTAGCTTCTAAAGTGCAGTACCTAATGAAAAATATATGATCTTTTAACAAAATGGGGGGGAAAAAACACATTATCATCTTGTTCAAAAGTTTACACCCCCAGCTCACGTGTTGCCTTCTGGAGCATCAGTAAATAGCTTATTCAGGACAGTGCTAAATAAAAAAATAACATGCGGTTTTCATGATCCCTCTTATTTTGTTTCAATTATTAACATTTTACATATTCTGCAAGAGGTATGTAAACTTATGAGCACAACTGTACATAATGTTTTGATGTTTAAAAAACAAATGTTGAGTTCTGATATTTGAAATGATTTTGAGGAAAAAAGGGAAAATATACTTTAAATATAAACCTTAAAGGGTTAGTTCACCCAAAAATGTAAATTAGCCCATAAATTACTCACCCTCAAGTCATCCTAGGTGTATATGACTTTCTTCTTTCAGACGAATCCAGTCGGAGTTATATTAAAAATTGTCTTTGATCTTTCAAGCTGTTTCTCTCAGCAGGTGTTGCAGTGCATCAGTCCAAAAGAAGTTAAATAAAAAGCGCCCATCCATAAAAAAAGTGTCTCACACGGCTCTGGTGGTTGAACAAAGGGCTCCTGCAGCAAATCGATGCGTTTTTGTAAGAAAAATATCCATATTCAAAGCGTAATAATCCCTTTAATGTAGCTTGCGCCAACAGTTGTACACGGAGCCATGTGAGACACTTTTTTTTATGGATGGGCGCTTTTTATTTAACTTCTTTTGGACTGATGCACTGCAACACCTGCTGAGTGGCATTAAACTTTTTTATGGGCTAATTTTCATTTTAGGGGTGAACTAACCCTTTAAATCACTGCATGAGTGAGTCATTGAGTCATTCATTCAACTGATTAGTTTAGTCGGTTGATTCATTCAGCAATGAAATACCGTCATGTGTTACTCAGAGTTGCAACACAGTTCTGCTGTGGATTTGGAACTATTTTTGTTGTTGAAATACAGCAAAAACAAGAATGGTTTTGTATTAAATGTAAGTCACTTAATATTAACTTCTAGTTTATTGGACTGTTTTATAAAATCAATATCACATTTGCAGTTAATGGAGAAAAACGTCACTCTTCATGTGATTAACTATAATAGACTAAATCACACAATTACAATATTATCGTAGACTATATGTTATATGCATAAAATCAGTTGTAGTGCTGTTATGTGTTCCCATGTTGACTGCACTCATGGTGGGACAATGTGTATCTGCCACCTTTTATAGACATATTTTTTTGTACTATATTTTGTTGGTAGACTGATGCACTTTGTTTAGTCACTTTGGCACTAATTTCAGAACACTGATGTCATTTTTCACTAAACTCACAGCAGTCATGTTTAACACAGGCTGCCCAGTGTTCACATGTGCTTTCATATCACTAAAGAAACCTCAAACTTGCTGAACCGTTTGATCAAAGAACTCATTTATCATCATGAAATACCACAGAAACATTCATTCAGATCACATACACACACTGGATACTGATAAATTCACTGTGTATTTGATTGTACAATCATTAAATGTTGTAGTACAAAACATGTGATACATATTTCATTATGATGCTCCAGGAAAATACCTACATCACTGTAAGAGAGAATAATACAGACACAGTCACTCAATAAACAAATTCTGATATTTACAGTATTGATGAAATACAATCCAATAGGTTTATTTGAATCAAATCGAAGAAAAAACAAACTACAGTTAAAGCAAAAACTGCTTTACAAGAGCCTGCAGACATAAGGTCAGATCTGAAAGCTGGTGTTTGGGACCAGAAGCAGTGCTGATGTAGTGCAGTTAGTTCCTGTTCAGTGGGAACTGGTGTCTGTGGATCCCTTCATTCTGAAACATGATCTAAACACTAAATGCAACATTTATCATTTTGATAGACAAAGACAATAGTGTCATTGTCCAGCTAAATTCAGTTCGAGTTTTGATCTCATCTGAAAAGGAGAAAAAAAAACCTTGGGAGAAACCAGGCTATTATGAGGTAACATCACAAAACCAGCACATGTAGATATTTCACACCTTCCCTTTTCTCACAAGGAATCAATTCTGATTGTGGGGTTAAAGATTAACCCTTAAACAAAAGCAGGCATCTGGAAAAAAAACTGCACTCATTTCTTTTCTGCCAAACACTACAATTCCGAGCTTGTGTAAATATGCACAGCATGCAGAACATAATGTTGTGATGATATAGAGCTGCTGACGTCCCCACACACCCACACAGCGATCCTTCACAGAGAGGAAGAGCGATGAGTGTGGTGTTCACCCACATACTCACGGACTAGTTCACCCTCACAATCTGTGTGTGTGCTAGTTTCTCCGAACTGATCTCGCGTCCAAAAATAACTGCAGCCTTCGCCACGTTCCCAGAGCATAAGCCCATTGAAATGACCTGTTATTTGAGAGTTTTTTCCTAATGCCAGGCAGTAGATAAATTTAGAGTGAACTAGCGTTGTGAAACAGAACTGGAGGCTGAGCGGCACTACATCGTGTAGTTTCCATACCAACATTTTCTCATCCATTCTCTCATTCATTCGTTCTGTCTCTTTTTCACATTCTCACACACACACAGTTGTTGTCTTCACTTGCACACAGTCTTTAGTAAAGTGTTTCTGCGCTCGTATAAATCTGCCTCTCCCTCTTGGAAACACACGCTCTCTGTGGCAGTGCTCATGAGAATCCCACGGCAGAGGATAAAGATCGCTCTGCGGCTCTGGATGCCTGTGTTGATGCTCAGGATCGTGGTGGCTCTACAGAGGGACGGCAGCACAGTGTGTGTCAATTTATTTCTGAGTCAGGCAAGTACAGTGTGAGGTGTGCGATTGTGTTAATGAGAGAATGTCTATTCTAATGCATTATTGTCATGAGCTTGGGAGACCTGCATGTAAAAGTGGTTAAGAAAATGTTTTGTATTAACTTAGTGAAAAGTTACACATACTGTGACTTTTGATACTATTAAAATGTGTTAAGCTCACTCTTATAAACAGACTTACATGGTCAGTGCATTTACTTAATTAGCAATTTGTGATGAGAACTTGAATTTTATGATCACTAGAATAATGACCAAAACCTTAACACTAATTATTGCATTTGTCATGAATGATATCTCAAATCATGTGGCTTGTTTACGAGAGGTATGTGAATGTTGTTCGGACTCATGATCGTCACCTGGCTGATAACACGGATGGAAAACAATCTCATAGATTTACCTTGTCTAGAGACCAGAAGAGATATCATAGATGCCTGGGGGTGGACAGAAAGCAACCACACAACAATGCACTAAAAACCTCTCAAAACACTGAAGCAATGCTCTGGCAGCCACCTAATACAGTATTTCTTAACTCCTGTCCTCTGCACAGTTTTGTATGTCTTCCTTATTTGATCTAGAACACTATAGCAACTGCGCAGCATTGCACTAAATAACTTTCCTTGACTAGAGTAACCCGTTAGGGCCAAGGGAGATATATATATATATATATATATATATATATAGGCATAGATAAGAATAATCCTTTAATAAGTGCTTTTATTGCTCAGAAATACAATGGTAGGGGTTTACAAAACCCATGAAACTGTATTCATACATAACAGTTTGTAAAAGTATAATAAAAAAAAAGTTATTTCTGGATCTCTGATTATTAGGGCTGGGACAATAAATCGATGCACAAAACACAAGAAGTCATGTGACACATATTGTACCAATAGATATCTATGTTTATACCGGTATTGTTCCTGTTATGTGCTATTCACTTTCACACTGTTGCTACAGATGTGTTACATTACACTGTGACTCTTCATATCACAGTCCTGCAAAGATGACAGAAAATGTACTTGTGATTGCTGTTTGCGGCAAAACATGAGGGCAGTTGTGTTTTAGATCAGACATACAATCAGAAGTGCGTGCGGCCTGAATGCGTCGGTGAATTAGATATTTTCCTAAATAAAATGATCCTGCCAGAAGAATTGCATGAAAACGTATCATGTCTGTTCTGTCTGCATTGTCTCAATGAGCTTTTTTGAGGCTTTACCCATGTGCAGTAAAGCAAATTGAACATTTCCTGACATTTCAGTGTGGATGAGAAACTTTTGGAAAATGCTCGAAAACGCTAGCGTGGACGGACAGTGTTTTAAAACGAAAACGCCGTTATCCGGATTAATGTAGACGTAGCCCAAGGCTGCACTTGTAAATGGTTGACTGCTGTATGTTTGTAATAAAGAATAATTTGTGTCTGCAAGTTTCTGTATCTCAGCTATTTATTATGCAGTGAGCCTGAAGGATACATTTTAATATTGACTTTATTAATTACCTTTTTGTCTGATTTACCTCATATTGTTTTTACCCACAAAACTTGTTTATAACACCCTTTTTTTTTTTTAAAGATGCAAACTCTGACTTGGATTCGTGTCAAATTTACAGGCTAATGTAGCTGTATGTTATTTATGACAATGTGTTTCAGACAAGTGCTTGTCCTTCCAATTTCCAAATTTTGCTTCTCTAATAATTTGCCCCTTTGTTTAAAAACATAATTTAATTGATTTTATTATAAAGCATAAATGTAAGATGTCTCAACTATACATAATATTAGTGCATATTTTATTAACTTTTATTAGTGCATTAGTATAAATTTTTCTCTAATAATATACCACTTTATATAATTTACAACTTTAACATGAAAATACTACTTTCATGTAATGACCAGGTGACCTGCTGGTAAATGTACTTGAGAGGAACTATGGGTGAAGTGACTCCATAGCATAAGCAGTACAGTAGAGTGTCATATCTGTGAATTCTATTTGCTGACACAGACTGGATTTATTAAGGCAGTTACTGTTAATCTCTTTATAACAGAATGCCTGTGTGTTTCAGATCCAAGGTGTGATTCGGCCGCATGCCATCATCATCCTCCCCAGCAGCAGTGGGATGGAGCTGTTGCTGTGTTACGAGGACGAGGGCATCTATATTGACACCTATGGCCGCATCACCAGGGAGACGGTGCTGCAGTGGGGGGAGATGCCCGCCTCTGTGGGTGAGCTCCAGCACTCCACACACACACACACACACTCGCTCACTCACATGATGCACATAACATACAGTGATTATCTGTTCAGGGTGCAGTATGGATCTGATTGTCTTATGTATCTGAGCTCGAGAGCTATGTTACTCCTCATGAGCTGCAATCATATTAAGGAAGTTCTTGTAATGACTGATGTGCATGAGACTCTAAATGTGAAAAAGCAAAACAAGTCATTTGGATGGATGAGTCACCTCACTTCCTACACAGCAGCAGATGGAGTGGAGAAAAGCCGCCGCCGTTCTTCAGCTCTGGATGAGGCTGATCACAATAAAGACGCTGAAGTTTCCAAAAATCCACATCACAACTGGAACAATATCTTTGGCATTGCTTTCAGAGCTGAAGTCATGCATTTATCTTCTGAGAACGCAACTGAAGCATGCGCTCCGATCAAACGTGAAGCTAATATCGTTATTGTTCTCGGTGTCTATATGAAGTGGTCATGAAGTGTACCACACACGGAGTAAAGGCAAACAAACACACCAGCTAAAGTAATGTGTCTTGAATAATATAGAAGCTTATAATAAAATAATAAGTTAATATTAAAAGTTAATACTTTTTTTTTACTCTCTTAAGAGACGTTACTAAGATAACCGATCCTGCAGGAGCTCCAGCACTGTGCTGTACACTGTTCTCCAACATGAAGTGAAAATACTCCTCGTGGAGGGAGCTCTGGAGTGAAGTATGGGCTCAACAACCTCAGTTGAGATACTGGAATCTATGAATGGAGCCCCTCAGGGGCCAAACCCTTAGTTGCTGCATCTCCGGGCGAGGGTGAAGGATTGAGCTAGGAAAACGCTGTCCTGAAGCACCAGAAGCAGCGAGTTGGCAGAACAGTCCCCTGAAGGCACAGAGAAGAAGTGGGCACCATATGCTAAGGTGTAAACCACTTCACCCTGGAACAGCCTGCCCTCAGAGGACTGATGCTCCTGGCCTTCTTAGAGAGGATGACGGTCCTCAGGTTCTTCTTCCCCTTACCAGGCTTTGGCTGAGAGCGCCGCCCCGACCCGACCCCATTTTTGCGAGGCGACACTCTGTTTATGCTGCGCCCTGTATGAGGAGCTGGTTGAGACCTGAGCTCGGCGAGGAAGATAAGAGGAGATTTTTTGGCTCCTAAAAGCTCTCTTGAAGAGGCCGGGGGGGAAAGTGGGGCATCCAACAAAAAGGACTTGTCCTTTTCCTTAATATTGGACAAGTTTAGCAAGAGACCATCAGGGCTGCCGGAGAACAGCTGATGGATCTGGCCGTCTCCGTGGTGGCCCAGCACAGCTCTTAAACTGCATCTGGGTCTACTCCCTCGCCCTCATCTAGGTCTCAAAGCTATCGTGTTCAGGCATGCACCAGCTTGACCTGTTGCTCTATAAGCCGAAGCTGTTCTCCATGGCTTGGTGGGTAATGATGGGGCCTCAAGGGACAATGCCGTATCATACCCCTGTTCTTTCAACCCCATGATGGTAGAATTATTCGTTAGGGACTCAAGTTTCTTTCATGATCACAGCAAAAAAATGGCAGGCCCAGATGTGGAGGTTGTACATTAGCATGCAAGGAACGCATGTCAAGCTTGCTTTTTGGACAAAAATCTGCTGTTTGGTTACAATAGTTTTGGATTGCACACTGGCAAAGGGGCAGACAACTCTGAGTAAGACAAACACCTTTCACACAGAACTATTTACTGAGCTTCCTAGTAATGACGTCTTATGTTACGGGTTGATGTCCCACCATGCTATTGGAATGGTTTCACACACGCTTTTAAAAGGAGTCATGAACTGCCTCTGGTTTTTTGTGTACTGTTCTCTGAGGTCCACTTATAATGTTATCAAGATTTTTACATCAGAAACATCACAATTGAGAAGTAATAGGCTATTTTCTGTCCTGTTTTACGCCCCTCATCAGAACGCTCTGTCTGAATAGCTGTGGAGGATTGTAGACGCAGAAGTAAACGCCCACTGCTGTGATTGGCTAATAGTTGTGTATGATTGACAGCCTACATTCCTCACAGATGGACGATCTGTAAGAAGAGACAAATCAATAGTGATCATGTAATGAAAACAGTTCCTCACACATTACTGTCGGATCCAATACAGTCACACAGCATCATCTTTTAGCTTCAATCTTTCTGAAAATCCCGTGTCAAATTGTGCCCTGTTTGTAAACGAATTTGCAGTAAAATGAAGTTAAAGAACTGAGTTCTTACTGACGCAGTCTGGATCATTATTAAAAATAAAGTTCATCCACTCTTTCCTAATGTTGGGATCAGAAGGAAAGCAATGAAAGACTGTTTTTTCCACAACTTGACTCTGAACAGCATCTTCTTGTCTTCAGAGCATTTTATCGTTTGGTTTCTGCATAGATCTGTGCATTCGCCTCTCTCACAAACACTACATGCGAGAATACAGCAATGTAGAATTAGTGGGCGGGGCTAAACAGGCAGTGCTGTACAATTAGTGGGCGGGGCTAAACAGGCAGTGATGTAGACTCTGTGGGCGGGGCTAAACATGTAGCGATGTAGACTCGGTGGGCGGGGCTAAACAGGCAGTGATGTAGACTCTGTGGGCGGGGCTAAACATGCAGTGATGTAGAAGCGGGCGTTGATCTTCTGTGGAGGCAGTGCTTATCCACACTATTACATCATTGAGTAGAACATTCCCACAGCCTGTGGTTTTGGTAGACTGCCGAGAAAGTTCTGAGTTCTGAAACTTACACAATGTTTTTTTTAAGTACAGTGACCTCTTATATGTCAAAAGATCAAGGGAATTTTGGTTTCTCAGTTCATGACCCCTATAAACTAGACTCATTCTTGTTCAGATCTGCTGATGTTGAACAGCAATGATGGAAACCCTGTTTGCTCCAGATCATCTGAGCTTTACTGAACTGAATCAGCTGGAGATGTTTATTCCTGGCTCTGGTTGATGTGATGTTGTTGATCTGCAGCTTATCTTCAGTCGAATCAAGTGATGGGATGGGGAGAGAAAGCCATCGAGCTGAGATCCGCCAAGACGGGCAGTCTAGAGGGAGTCTTCATGCACAAGAAGGCTCAGAAGCTCAAGTTCCTGTGTGAGAGAAACGATAAAGTAAGAAAACATCTCTATACGCTTGTGTAATATCACATTCAGCAATGCAGAAATTCTCTACAGATTATTCTCACAGGACAAAGAATTATTACAGGCATCATGAGATGATGGAAAGCACAGAAATGGAACATGTGTGTGTGTTTGTGTGTGCGTGCGTGCGTGTGTGTGTGTGTGTGTGTTTGTGTGTGTGTGCAGGTGTTTTTCGCGGCGGTGCAGTCGGGTGGAAGCAGTCAGATCTACTTCATGACGTTAGGACAGAGCACTCTCTTCAGCTGGTGATGGTCTCCATTCACAGGCTGCTGCTGGTGAAAGTACAGACTGCATATCACAGACCAACCTTCAAGATTCAATCTGTCCACTTTTTGTATTCACATGTAAACATTTGAATAGAAGTGATATATTATATACATACTGTATGTAAAATAGGTGATATATTGCATTGTGTCTGACAGTGTCAGCATTTGTCTTGATCTGTGCTTAAAACATTTCAATTTTAACTTTTTATTACCATGTCATGTTGATATTTTGTCCCTAATACCTGATTATTTTGTTGTATGATAATAACCATGGCCGGTACACGGTGAACCCGATACTAACAGCTAATAGAGTAACTGTCAAACATTGTAGCATCTATCGAGGGAAATACTGTAGCCGACAATTCAGAATAGAAATGATTGATTACTGATGACTGAAACCATCTGATAACTGCAGACTTCAGCTTAATTCCACAGGCTTTCCAAGTAAACGCATTTAATTATAACAAATGGCAGTTTATCTTTGTTTTTGTTTATTATAGCTCTCACTGTACTAAAACACAAACAGAACTAATAAAAACATGATAAATAAGAGTAGGATGTCCCGAGCCGATCTCAAGGATGGGGATTGGGGCCGAACAAGCGTTTTTAACTGATTAGTTTGGATGGATACTCAGTGTTCAGTGACTCGGCTTGGATCAGTGGCACGAAAGACCTGATCGGGACATCCCTAAATAAAAGGTTTTAGTTGCTGGTTATACACCGGTGTTTAGCATGCAGATTAAATGATTGATCTTTGTCTGCAGTCTGAACATCACTATTCATTTGCTTAGTTTTTCTTCTGTACGTTTGAGAACTCACCTTTGATTGGCATCAGTCTTTGCGGCCACTATTTCTCAATCAGTTGTTGAGCACATTTCACAGATGACAGTGTGTTTTCTGCTCTTTGTTTTGGCCGCTGGTTCTGCTTAATCAGGCTTCACTATCGATTCTTTAGGTACATGTATGCATCTGAGCTCTAGTGTATGTAACACAAATACATAATTCACATACTTGAATTCATGAATTTGTGTTACATACAACACAAAAAACGTCTCACACACACCGTAAACTATCAGAGAGAGACGTTCAGAGACGCTCAGTACACTTCTGTCACTTAACATGTGTTCGCTGGTAGCCACGTAGTGTTAGCTCAGTGTCACAGGACCGTTCTGAAACATGGTTGTGTGTGGAAATCATAGCAAGTGCGGAGCGTCTGTGGAGGAGTGATTCGTGACGCAGGTGATGCTGTCGTTTCTCAGCAAAGAAAGAGAAGGGAGTGGAAGATGATCGTAGGAGAGAGAGTTCAAGAAAGTTGAAATGTAGGAAATCAGAGTTGTAAAAGCCAGAGGTGTGGCGTTAGGGATCAGATGGATTGAACTGTCCATTGAAATGTTATATTTGCACTCAAAACACACGTGCTTGTGAAGATGCAATACTTGTGAACCACATGCACTTTACATCGCACGCATACAGACTAACTTGCTTAACACTGCTGTTATAGTTTCACACATTATTGATTTCACTCTTTTATTAACAATCCAACTCAAAATGGCACGCAGAGGGTTTTATAGGCTTGAGAACAGACGTGTGAGCATTAGTATTCTGATGATTTGAAGCAGAGCATCTCACACACACAACAGTATCATCACTAACTGTGTTCTGGAGTGCTTCAGTAGTTTTCTCAGTCGTGCCTTAATGTGCTCTGAATGCCGTCAGCCTCGTGCTGTGTGTGAGACATCATGAATGTATTGAAATGTCTGACAGAGTCGGTTTCTGTACGTTCACTTGCAATGCTGTACATTAACAACAGAGAATTTTAATTTAATTCAAAGCGGTTTTCTTCTTCTTTGTAATAGTGTAATTTGACTGTATATTTCCTGTACTGTACGTGTTCCTAAATACTGTTCATTATCAAGCACTATAGGAAGCACCATATACTCAACAGTTATGCTTGTCAAACTCCTCTTTTGGGTTTCGGTTGTAACAGCATATACAGTGGAATGTGTGTGTCACATGAAGGAATCGAGCCAAATAAATGCTTTAAGAATAGAGCACTCTGTGTGTCTTTGTTCAGCTGTGCTACATTAATACAAACCTTCCATACAAACCATCATCATGCACATGACTCGCTTATAAGTCATGAAAGATATCAGTCATTTTATTCAAACTCGTATCATATACATTGTTTATAAACTCTATTCAATGATCAGCTCGATACAACAGCTCTGCTGTGCATTTATTGAGGAAGAGATTCAACACAGCCCTGTTGAAAAAAACTGCATATGCCGGTTAGGTATGTTTTGATGCTGGTTTAAGCTGGTTTATGCTGGTCCTTTGCTGGTTTAAGCTGGTCCTTTGCTGGTTTAAACTGGTCCTTTGCTGGTTTAAGCTGGTCCTTTGCTGGTTTAAACTGGTCCTTTGTTGGTTTAAACTGGTCCTTTGCTGGTTTAAGCTGGTCCTTTGCTGGTTTATGCTGGTCATGTGCTGGCAAAGGACCAGCTTAAACCAGCAAAGGACCAGTTTAAACCAGCAAAGGACCAGCTTAAACCAGCATCCCAGCGTCAAAACATACCTAACCAGCATATGCTGGTTTTTTCAACAGGGAATTCAGAGCTCATGTTTCCACAAAGAGAAACACAACCAGATGTGTGTACAAAACACTATTATAAGAAAGAATCATTTGAATGAAAATGCACAAATACAGAAAGAAACTTTTGTCTTGGTGTGCTTCAGATATGCTGGAGTTTATTAGAAGAATGAAGAAAAGTGCCCTTCACTAGAGAATCAGGGGCTGATGTTGTCTGAGGCCTTGTCCACACTAATACGCTGCACGAATAAGATCTTTTTCTCTCCATTTTCAATACATTTGCAAAGATTTCAAACAAACTTCTTTCAAAGTATTTCATTTTGGAATAAGGCTGTAACATGACTGTAGCTGCGTCCCAATGTGAAGTGTGATAGCAACACAATGTGGGAAAAGTGAAGCGCTGTGAATAGCTCCTGGATGCACTCTATACATGCTCTATATGCTCATCAGGCGGGTCGGTGAAGCAGGTGTTTCAGCTTGTGATGCCCACAGAAGGGCAGCTGACAGAAGTGGTTGGCTTGTGCTTTTTCTCTACTGTCCTCCGTCGCTGCCTGCAGCTTTAGCAGTGCAAGTGCAGAATAATAGACATAGCGCTGGATAATACAGAACCACCAAACACAAGACAAAGAGAAAACAGCTGTGATCCAGGCCGGATCTCTGTGAAAGGTGGATGTCGTTGTAATATTCCAGTATAAACACTTAGCTGTGCTTTTGATCGTTTTTAAGTGTCTTTTAGGATCCTCAGAAGGACTTCTAAGCAGTCCTGGGTTTAGGAGCTATTTACGAGAATTCAAGTTAGGAGGGATTTCCACATTTGGAGCAATTTTTAGCCTTACAATATTTTTTGTGAATACGGCTTCTGATTTCTATGCGCTCAACCAGACCAAATGTTTAGACCAAATAGTCAGGCAGTCGCGTTCCCCTAGCGTTTCCGACGCAGCTCAAGTTCCTGAAGAGGAAAGTCTCAGGTTACGTACGTAACCCTAGTTCCTCGAGGGAATGTGACGCTGCGTCGCGGTGCCATACTTCCGGCGTCCCTGCCAGTGCTTGCTTCATTCCTAGAAGCTGACGCTGGTCTCACCGCATGTGCTTTTATAGCTTCCTGGTCATTATGTCACCCGCCGTGACGTCTCGCCCATCTATTGGTCTGATTACACACGAGGTTCAGAGCCCGTCACGCTGAAGGGCGTTCCCCTAGCGTTTCCGACGCAGCGTCTCGTTCCCTCGAGGAACTAGGGTTACATACGTAACCTGAGACGTTTTACTCCTCTTAGATATAAGTGCAGCATTTGACATTCTCATTAACAGATTGGGAAACTGTATAGGTTTCTCTGGTAATGTCTTAAATGGATTTGAAATGTATATTACAGAAAGGAGCTTTTTGGTGAATATAGGTGATTGTACATCAAAGAACTATGACATAGTATATGGTGTTCCACAAGGATCAAATCTTGGCCCAGTTTTATTTGAATTATATATGCTTCCTCTAGGCAGCATTATTTAGAAATTCGAAATGAATGATCATCTTTATGCTGATGACATTCAATTATATATTTCGGTTGAGCCCAGATGTTATGGGTGTTATTTTGGGTTGTGATTTGAGTTTCATCAAGTGACAAAAACTTGTTTCTATCACCTGAGAAACACTACCAGGATTCTTCCTTTTTTTATCTTTTAATGATGCTAAGAAACGAATTCATGCGTTTATCTTCTCTCGACTTGATTACTGTAATGCTGTGTATACTGGCTTACCAAAAGTTTCTATAGTTAACTTACACTTGATACAAAATGCAGCAGCCAGAGTATTAATTAATTTATTAAACCGGTTTTAATCGAATTACATTGGTTACCAGTTCATCAAAGGATTGATTTTAAGAATCTTTTATTAGTCTATAAAACACTGCATAATCTGGCACCATCTTACATTTCTGACTGTTTGTCTACATATATTCCTAATGTTACAATAGTGCTGGTCTTTTGGCACACTGCACAGTAAATCTTAAGCGATCTGGTGGTACCTCTGTTAGCCATAATGCTCCAAAAATCTGGAAAAGTCTACCAAAAGAATTAAGTGAGAGAGTCCACTAGTATTCATATTTTTAAAAGGTGGGATTCTGTGTGTGGTGCTGTGTCCCGATGGTTTCAGTGCTCACCTGTCCACTTGGACACTTGTAAACCGCATTCCTCTTCACATACGCCTGGAAGGTCTCCAGGAAGAGCTGGCTCATGGTCAGATGGATGACCACAGTGGCGCGTGCCAATGTGTTCTGATGGGCGCGTGCAGTTTAGTGCAGCTCCAGGTACTCGGTGGTATATATATATATAAGTCTGTTTCCATGTCTGTTGCGCAGCAGTCGGCTGCAGTCCTGGTGTCTCTCAGAAAATGTGCTCCTGCTGTGAAAGAAGAAAGTATGGTCAAAATATTTGGTGTATATATGTTAAAATGAATGCCTAAAACTTGTAGAGCATTTACTGTACATGGCATAAATGATCTTTTCTAACAATGAATGCTTGCTATACATTTTTCATAGTTTTTCATTATAAGAGGAGGAGGAGGAGGAAGGTGAGGGCGCGTCTTCAAAGCGTTGTTGTGTCTCAGGACAGCTTTGGTGAACTTGTTGCGTCCTCTTCGAATGTTACTACTTTGGATAAAAGCGAGACGACTTAATGTAATTCATTACAAGATCAATGTAACCGTAATCTGTTACAGTTACTGAGAAAGCTGTAATTAAGTTACAGTTACTTATGAAAATGTTAACGAATATGTTCACGCGCATACAGATTAGATTGCTTTATTTCCAAAAATGCATTGATTGCTTTAAAATATGAGAGTTTAGGACACATGCTTTGTTAGCAATTAACAAAGGTCCCTTTAGTGTCTCTTTGCCACCTTGAAAATTCTCAGTCAAAGTGTATACGGCCGGGAAGCAAGAAAACACACATATCAAATTGTATTCTCAATACTTCAACTTTATTCATAGATACAAAGATATTATATAAGCATATGTCGAGGGGAGTTTCAACCCTTTAACCAATGAGGATATAGATGACATACATATAGGATTTTGGCCAAGAATATGTGTTATATAAAATGGTCACATGTACAGGAAGATATGGACATATTAGGAATAAACTTGGCGAAGGATGCTGAACTATATCCATAGTTCAGCACGAACCCCATTACCTTGGAGTCCTAGCTATCGTGTCCTCATTTGAACATTTGAACTCAGAAAGCTAATGCATACGTGTGCGCATGCGTACCTCGAATATGAGTAAGAGATATTAAAACATAATACAAGAGAGAGAGATCAGATGGAGGAGGGGGGAATCAGAAGAAGACAACATTGCTCTGTACAGGGAGGGCGAGCAGAGAGGGAGAGAGAAGAAAAGGAGGGTGAAAACATCTGGAACCAATACAGACAGAGAGTGTTTTCTAACATGCTTATTTCATAACTGCTTCATCTTCTGTTAGGGTTTGTGTTTAATCGTTTTAAAGAGGAACTGTTTTCTCCCAGTGTTTGCTGTCATAGCTGTACACAGATCTGATTTCAATAACTGTATCATAGCTATTAAACTATGTCTTGTTATGATTTTAAATCTGTGTTAATCCTCAGAACGATCTCAAAGTAAAAATATGTGCTGAAGTCTGATTTCGTGATGGCCCTGCTTTAAAATTATTATAATTTTTATATATATATATCTCTATCTTAATTCAAGTGAAGAAGAATGTTTAAAACTGTTGAAAACATTTGTTAGAAATTTAGAAAAGTAATCAAATGTAATCCGTTACATTACTTTAATAAAGTAATTGATATAGTTACTCTACTTGTTACATTTGAAACTGGGTAAGTAGTCATCTGTAGCCTTCCCAGCACTGGATATTACATCAGACACCACCGACAGCTGTTTGTAGCTCATGTTGAAGAAAAACAGTTTCAGAAACAACTATTTATTTACTTATTTATTGGTATATAAGGGGTACAATAAAGAAATAATAAGTAAACATACATGTACAACCAATTTAAATCGTTAAATAATGTAGAACATCAAATAGTGCAGTGCAGCACACACAAGTCCTCTCAGAAGAAGCCGCGCTGATGGGTTTCTAAGCTCCTCGTGTGTGTCTGTAACAGACGATGGAGTGGAAGGTGGAGTTCAGGAAATCCGGTCGGTGAAGACGGAGCAGGAGCCGCTGATCCTCACACAAGCATCACAAGAGAGCTCCAGCTCCACGCAGCAGAGCGCCGCTCCAGGTCTGACAGACGCTCCGTGTCCCGCATCAGCCTCCGGTCAGGAGGAGTGTGTCTTCATCAGGTCTGGAGAAATGCAGCACTGCAGCAGTGTCTCAGAAGTGAATGGGTGCAGTCAGAATGAGAGTCCAAACAGCTGATAAAAACATCACATGAGTCCATAATAACACTTCCTCCAGTGAAAAAGTGTTCTGGTGTGAATCAGGAGAGAAATCTGCACAGATCAAGCAGCGTTTAAACAGCTCTAAACAAATATGTGGCTGGATGTTGATGTGAGAGACAACAGCAGATGCACTTTTTCACTGGAGGAAGCGTTATTTTGGATTATGAACTCAATGTGTTTTAGTTAAAAACGTCTTAATGCTAGATGTGTTTCAGCTTTAGTCTTCTCCAGAGGTTAACTGATGGACTGGAGTGCTGTGGATTATTGTGATGTTTTTATCAGCTGTTTGGACTCTCATTCTGACGGCACCCATTCACTGCAGAGCATCCATTGCTGAGACACTGATGCAGTGCTACATTTCTACTGGGGATGCACCGATGTATCAGCCACCGATATTTATCGGCCGATTTTTTATTATTTTAAAGCCTTTGGCATATCGGAAACATGAAAATGGCCGATACCAATGCTTTATTAATTAACTGCATGGAGACAATGAGTTGCATGTCTGTTGTATTATCCAACGTTTTTCTCTGGGCAAAATAATGAAATACTTGCCAAAACAAAATAAAATCTGTACAAAATATAGTTTGTCAGACAGCATAGTACGGCCAATGCAAATGTGACGCAACCAACGAGTGAAATGCCCGCGCTCCGCTGTAAATTCATCATAGGATAGTCACAATGGCAATTCCCCGGCGTTAGAGTTTATCCGAGGATACATCACGAACCGTCAAGCATTAGGCTTCTGTGAACGGAGAAAACAGAATAAAACTAGACTATATATGCTACACAAAAAGGAGTATATAGGCCTATACACAAAATATATCTCACTTAAAACATTAACAGATTACCAAAACAAAAGAAAAAATTGTGCCGAGTTTGGATCATTGTAACGCGCTCCTAAGTTCACAGAAAGGAAACCGAGATGGCAGAAAGACGTTTTCTTTGTTTTGCAAAAGCTTTACAGTTTTGAATCACCTCGGCGACTCACACGTACATACAACATATTTTTGCTATCTTGACATCACAGCCTGTTCATTATCAAAATAAAATACAGTTAAAGAAACATAAAAAGTTACACTGCTCAATTTAAATAGTTGTAGTACAGTCCGTTCAGTAGTGCGTTCAGCGTGACCAGCGCCTCACTGTGCTGTTATGTGAAGGATGATGTTTTACGTCGAAAGAAAATGCTGTACTTTATTATTATTATTATTATTATTATTGTTGTAGGCAAAGAAAAAGTTTAAAAAGTAATGTTATTACCCAGTATTTTTTTCTACTCAAAACCTGTTTCGGAATACAGAGGAACACAGAAACGCTCAAATACCAATTCTGCTCCGAGTGAACCAATCGATTTTTATTATTTTAATTTTTTTCATTTTTAAGCCCTGCTTTATGCAATTGACCAATATCGGTATCGGTATTGGAATCGGCCAATAGTTGTTTGTTAAAATCGGTATCAGCCAAAAAAGAAATCCTATCGGTGCATCCCTAATTTCTACAAATTTGATGAAGAAACAAACTCATCCTAATCTCGGGTGATCTGATGTTGAGCACATCTTCATTTATGGCTGAACTATTCCTTTAAATATAAACAATGATGTGATACATTAAATATGTCATGTCATGCCTTCTTTTTTTTTTTTTAAGGGTTAATGTATAATGTTTGTGAAGTTACAAATTGTGTCGGGTGCATTACCGCCGTGAAATAGGGCTGCAGCGCCCCCTGGAGTGTAGCCCACGAAAAAATGGGGGTGCAGTGTTTAACAAGAAATAAATAAAATGAATGATTAATTTGTATTTTCATTCAAATTAATTGAAAAAAGTAGCCTAAGCTTACAATGACAAGAAGCAAGGGTTAAACATGAGTTAAGTTGAAAGTCAACTTAAAAAATAATTTGTTGCCATGATTTTTTGATTATATTATTACCTGTAACATGTCTGTGCCATACCCAAATTAAGATTTAACAATAATTTCTGCAGACTAGGGATGCAACGAATGTTTGGCAGCTGAAACTGTTAGGCCGAAAACATCAAAAAAAGCTATTTCAAAAAAGTGTTCAGCAGAATAAATGAAAAGACTGAATAAATTGTACTGAACAATGACGTGACGCAATCAAATAGATGCGCACACTAATGCAGCAAACACGTCTGCAGTGTGGAAGCATTTAAAAGTGTCCGAGAAAGACACTAATGATTTTTCATTAGAAGCACCGACAGCGAGAGACCGTTTAGTGCTGCAGCGCATGTCTCGGATGATTGAAATCACCAAATGGCCTTAAACAGTTAGTAAATAAACTGCAGATAGTTATGTTTTCTAATACACACACTAATTGCATGTGTTCAAACAGTGCTGCACGAGCTCGCTTCGCCAGGGTTCAGAGTCCACAGAGCGAGGAAAATCTACTCGTTAGTTACTCAGTCACATTTTTATACATTTTTACTAGGCATGTGACAATGTGATACGTGCAACAAACATCTTCCCAAATTCTTAATGAGAATCATTTATAAATCTGCTGTTGTCAACAAAAAGAAGCACTGAGGTCTTCCTGTGGGTTTCCGCCAAAATAAAAGCTCAATCAACATTCAGAACGTTAGTATTGTAATTTTACTGTTGTTCTGTAAAATAAAATAAAGTAGGACAATAATAATGATAATAATAATTCCATTTACATTGTCATGTTGCAGACACTTTTATCCAAAGCGACTTACAATTGGGGGACACATAAAGTGATTCTTCTTAAAGAGGCAAACAGACACAGGAAGTGCTTATAATACCAAGTTTCAGGCATTTGTTCAAATAAGTTTTTTTTTAAAGATGAATTCAAGTAGCTTTGAAAGAGATGAGTTCTCAGCTGTCGCTTGAAAATTCTCAGGGATTCAGCATTCCGGATAGGGGTGGGAAGATCGTTCCACCAGCCAGGAACGGTGAACGAGAATGTGCTGGAAAGTGATTTTGAGCCTCTCTGTGATGGTCAAGTCAAGTCAAGTCACCTTTATTTATATAGCGCTTTTAACAATACAGATTGTGTCAAAGCAACTGAACAGCATTAATTAGGAAAATAGTGTCAATAATGCAAAATGACAATAGTAAACACTCATTTTTCAGTTAAAGACAGTTCATCATTGAATTCAGTGATGTCAACATCCAGCTCAGTTCAGTTTAAATAATATCTTTGCAATCATGTCAACGATAACGCTGGAAATGAAGTGTCCCCAACTAAGCAAGCCAGAGGCGACAGCGGCAAGGAAACAAAACTCCATCGGTGACAGAATGGAGAAAAAAACCTTGGGAGAAACCAGGCTCAGGCGGGGGGCCAGTTCTCCTCTGACCAGACGAACCAGCAGTACGGAAAAATCAATATAAGACGTAATAAAACAGACGATGAATAATATTAACAGCAATTATTATATGATGCAATCAAACTTATAGCAGAATGTGGTAGTTCTGTATGTTGTTTCAGGGTTGGCATCATCTGAGGTCCTCTGAGGGGTTGCATCATCTCTTCTCAGGTGTTCTGGATCCAGACTGAAGCTTGTGTAAATCCTAGTTACCACGGGATGTCAATATGATTTTCAAAAGACAAGTTGCTATCTAATATAACACCCAAATTTTTGACTGTAGAGGAAGTAACCGTGCATCCATCTAGTTGCAAATTGTAATCCAGGAGATTCGGTGTACTGTCTTGTACTGATGGTAACACGAGGCGTCGCTCACTAGCGGATCTCAGACTTCTGAAGAATTACAACAGCTATATTAATACATTTAACATTCACACTTAGTGTTCAAATCTGTAATAGATTTGTATCTGTAGAATATGAAATATTTTCCTGTTTTAAAAGAATTCTCTTCTGCTCTGCAAGGCTGCATTTATTTGCTCAGTATAATAAATACATGCCTGATTCAAGAAGGGGGTCTCAAAAAAATTATTTTAGTAACTTATTAATTTGAAGTTAAATTGTGCTTTGTTGGTATGTCTGCTAGAATGTTAAGTGTTAAGTAAATATTTTTAAATTGTTGTATTGTAATTGATTTTTACAGTAAAATACAAAATTTGGTATTTAATTTATGCAATGGTGAAAAAAATTGGCAAAATACATGGGGGGGGGAATGTGAAAAACCGTGTTTGTATTCGGCCCAGTGTTTCATTTTGTTCGGCTTCGGCCAATAATTTTCATTTTGGTGCATCCCTACTACAGACATAGCAAAGAGTCAGCAGAGAAAGAGCTAGAGTATTTACCTCAGCAGCAACAAATCTCACATTCTCACATCTGTAGCACTTATTTTGATCTTTAACGTTAGGTCTTTCCTATTGTTGAAACAAAATCAAATAAATGCTTAAGGTTGATTCAGTATTAGCCTGCTCTTAATGAAAAGCACACACAACATCACCAATGTTACAGTGACAAAGTCGCTTACATTAAACATAACATTTTATTAACAGAACGAATAAGACTGATGTACCCACGTTGTAACACAAATAAATGAAAGGTTTTTGGGTTTTTCCCTTACTTTAAATGAATGCTTATGCAGCCATAAAATAGTACAATGGCAAATTCACAACATCTAACTTTAATTAACAAAATGAATAAGATGGATATAGTCTTGCGTTGTAACTAGGGCTGTGCAAATAATTGAATGCGATTATCATGCGCATATCATCAGTAAAGCTGGTTCTGTGATTAGTAGTAAATCTCCATCATGTGCTTTCAGATGGAGCGGCATTTAATACACAGAGCCGTAGGTCACTGACAAGCTACAAAATATCGTGTTCGTTGCATGTTAAACGCAACACCAATATTTGAGAATGGGTGAAAGTGGTGAAGATTTGAGAACTAGAGAGTGACCTGCACTCTGAAAAATTTCAGAGGTTTTCATGCTGATGGTGTGACTGATGTCAGTGTGCTGTCTGTCGCTGTACAGTGATCATATGAAGCGTGCAGCTGATAGCAGCCATGTTTTGTTTGCTGCTGTGGTCTCTCTGTTCTCTCTGTTTGCTGCTGTTCTCTGGTCTCTCTGTTTGCCACTGTGTTCTCTGGTCTCTCTGTTCGCTGCTGTGTTCTCTGTTCTGTGTTTGCTGCTGTGTTCTCAGTGTTTGTTTGCTGCTGTGTTCTCTCTGTTTGCTGCTGTGTTCTCTGTTCTGTGTTTGCTGCTGTGTTCTCAGTGTTTGTTTGCTGCTGTGTTCTCAGTGTTTGTTTGCTGCTGTGTTCTCTCTGTTTGCTGCTGTGTTCTCTGTTCTCTCTGTTCGCTGCTGTGTTCTCAGTGTTTGTTTGCTGCTGTGTTCTCAGTGTTTGTTTGCTGCTGTGTTCTCTCTGTTTGCTGCTGTGTTCTCAGTTCTCTCTGTTTGCTACTGTGTTCTCTCTGTTTGCTGCTGTGTGCTCTGTTCTGTGTTTGCTGCTGTGTTCTCTCTGTTTGCTGCTGTGGTCTCTGTTCTGTGTTTGCTGCTGTGCTCTTTGTTTGCTGCTGTGTTCTCTCTGTTTGCTGCTGTGCTCTCTTTGTTTGCTGCTGTTCTCTCTTTGTTTGCTGCTGTGTTCTCTGTTCTCTCTGTTTGCTACTGTGTTCTTGCAGGACTGCGGCTCTCTAGGACCGAACTTGCCTACCTGCTCTAGGCGGATCGGAGTAGAATGCCATCACCAATGATTCTTATCACTGACAGCGTCGCGTTTGTGTGCGCATAACGGAGGCTGCGCTGACTGAGACAGACTGCTTTGAAAAGCACGAGACTGTCCCTGCTTTGCTCGCAGATCCCTTTCTTCTCCCGCTCTCATGTTCCTCACCTCCTAGTTACCTCGGAGGAAGAAACAATGAACTCGCGTGATGAGCAATCAGGCTTGAGTGATTTTATGCAAGCACAGAGTCCTGCGTGCTTCACTCATAGCACGGAGTAGAATGCTGTCAAAGCATTTATTCTAACAAAGCATGTTTGAGAGGAAAAGGAAGGGATCAGTCCTCGCTGAGGACGGAAGTCCCTTGCGGAAGTACAGACGTTCCTCTCGTTGATAGCAGAGGAGCGGATCCAGCGAGAGCTTGATGGGGCGACACGGAATGAAAAAGTTTTTTTTAGGAGTCGTGGTAGTAGAGGCGGCGCAACTATAACGACATGTGAATAATCCCGCCCACTCTAAAGCAGTACTGAACTGCACTGGAAACGCAAACCGAGCCGAGTCGAACCGTGCCGTGCCGAACTGAGCCGTACCGAGCCGAGTCGTACCAAAACTCGTAGATGAAGTGATAAATGAACTTTTCCACGACATTCTAATTTACTGAGATGCACCTGTAGAATATACGGTCTGTACAGTAGAAAAAACATTACGCCTATGGAGAGTCCCCACAAGGATAGCTGACCAGACGTGTGTGTGTGTGTGTGTGTGTGTGTGTGTGAATTCTGCTTTCAGCAGTAATTGTACTTTTCTTTCTCAAAATCAGTAGTTTGAAGTATATTCAATAATTTCCATTATTATTTGTTTTTGCTTTTTCTTATTTTACTTATTAATGAATGTATTCCTTTTTAAGAGCCTAACCCCGGCAAACATGGAACTCATGGGCCGGATGGGCTGGAATTGTCCAGGGCTGAATGCTTCTCGATCATCAAACATTAAACGGCATATAAATCAAAACCACTTAATGTTACCGAATGTAATGTAGAATGAAATGCAAGTTTTGGAGGTGTTGATAGAAGTGATCTACTCCATCTATGTTTTGATCATCGATCTGAATCCCGTCCAGATGAAAATAATACATGACACTAGAATAAAACTTTTTTTTTAGTCCAAGTCAAAAGTTCAAATGTTTTTGAACAGTAAGATATTTAAAGTTTTTTAAAGAAGTCTCTTCTGCTCAACGAGCCTGCATTTATTTGATCCAAAATACAGCCAAAACAGTAATATTGTGAAATATTTTTACAATTTAAAATAACTGCTTTCTATTTTAAACTGTAATGTATTTCTGTGATGCGCAGCTGTATTTTCAGCATCATTCCTCCAGTCTTCAGTGTCACATGATCTTCAGAAATCAGTATAATATGCTGATCTGCTGCTCAACAAACATTTCTGATTATTATCAATGTTGAAAACAGCTGAGTAGTATTTACCAGGTTTCTTTGATGAACAGAAAGTTCAGAAGAACAGCATTTATCTGAAACAGAAATCTTCTGTAACATTATAAATGTCTTTATCATCACTTGATCAATTTAAAGCATCCTTGCTAAATAAAAGTATTAATTTCTATAACGTAAATTTACTGCTTTTAACAACGTCTTGAAAAAGTTAACAGCTCAAAAAAGCAAGACTGTTAAATTCTGACAATTACTGATATTGATCTTTTATCAGGCTCTGATAATTGAATTAACATCATCATTAAAGATCATGTGGGAGCAGGTGATCGCACTATTCATCTCCACCACTGGATGTCTGTAGAGCGCTGTGTGGCCCCTGCAAAGAACACTATAGAGTTTAGCCTAAAAAACAGCTGAAAACTGAGCACAAACTATGTAGGAAATAACAATAATAGCAAGCCTTTTCCTATACATAGGGAAGAACAAGTAGTGTTGTAACATCTTGTACTTCAGTGTCTGTAACTCTCAAACGTTTATCTGTGTGTCTGTAAGAAATTGGTTGTTTAAAAAAATTACATTTATGCATAAATTATGTTAATTAATGCCAAGTACAACGAGTGGTGTTACAATTTACCATAAAATCTGTTCTTGACCTGTAAATCCTATTTATAAATCTATATTACTTATCTGTAAATATATTTGATTAATTTCCTTGACTTGATCTCACCAGCACAAGCGTGGAAATCTGCGGAAGCTTTTAGAGTGTTAAAGGCCTGACTGATATGTTTGAGTGGTGTGTGAGGACAATGCCTGATCTCAGCACTGACAGCAGCTGTGAGTGTTTACTGTGGGCTTGTGTGGAGTGCTGGCGTCAGGCTGAGCACAGGCAGAGCCAGAGGAATCTTATATCAGAGCAACAGCGGCAGGTCGCTGGATGACTGGCCCTCTGCCTGGGAACAGACGGGGGAAAAACACATACAAGACCAGCCATGGTTACACGTGTGTGTGTGTGTGAGTCTGTGTGTGTGTGTGTGTGTGTGTCTGTGTGTCTGTGAGTCTGTGTGTGTGTGTGAGTCTGAGTCTGAGTCTGTGTCTGTCTGTGTGTCTGTGAGTCTGTGTGTGTCTGTGAGTCTGAGTCTGAGTCTGTGTCTGTGTGTTTGTCTGTGTGTGTGTGTGTGTGTGTGTGTGTGTATGTGTTTATAAAGGAAAACACTGGACTTTCTTTATCATCATCAATCATTATTATTATAGCGATGACACGTTCATATATATTTTATACTATATTATAGCATGCAAATTAGGCAGTATCTAATTAAATATGCACTAATTTGCATTCATTTACAGCACATTAATCTGAACATTGGATGAAGCCAGGTTCAAAATTATTGTTTGATTTTGTTGACATTTTAGCATTAAAGGTTTTTCCAGAGGGGATTTTGGATTTCTCCCTCCATAAATCAGAAAACATTATCAACAGACAAAATAAAATGCAGTATAAAACAGTGTGAATGATGCAGTATATATGAACAAACCCCTTAGTAAAAACCTTCAGAATATAGAGAGGAATAAATCTGTAAAGTTTGGTGTATGTAAGAGAAAATACTCTTTAAAGACATGGGAACAGACAAGGGTATGTGTCACTATGTCACTGTCTGTGATGTTCCGGCCATTGCATTAGACTGATTTCACACGTGCTTCAAGATGCAATCACACAGAGGCATTCCCACAGTTTTGACAGCATGAGTTCCCTTGATAGAAAACTCCTGTTTGACACTGAACACATGTTAGAAGCACCTCCTAATGAGTTTGAAATCATTATCTTGTGGAAAGTCCAAGACATCACTTCATCTACCAGTAATTTGACTTTTCAATACTGGATGGACCTCAAAGATTCCCAGAACCTGATCTTACAGTTCTGTAGTAATATACAGTGCATCCGGAAAGTATTCACAGTGCTTCACTTTTGCCACATTTTGTTATGTTACAGCCTTATTACAAAATGGATTAAATGTATTATTTTCCTCAAAATTCTACAAATAATACCCCATAATGACAACAAGAAAGAAGTTTGTTTGAAATTTATAAAAAAAAAAATCACATGTAGATAAGTATTCCATGACATGGCATTGCCATGTCACTCAAAATTGAGCTCAGGTGCATCCTGTTTCCACTGATCATCCTTGAAATGTTTGTACAACTTGATTGGAGTCCACCTGTGGTAACTTCTGTTGATTGGATATGATTTGGAAAGGCACACACCTGTCTATATAAGGTCCCACAGTTAACTGCACGTCAGAGCACAAACCAAGCCATGAAGTCGATTGTGAACAGGATTGCATTGAGGCACAGATCTAGGGAAGGGGACAGAAAAATTTCTGCAGCATTGAAGGTTCACTGAAGCATGTAGCCTCTGTTAGCCTTAATTGAAGAAGTTTGAAACAACCGGGACTCTTCCTAGAGCTGGCCTCCTGGCCAAACTGAGCAATCAATGGAGAAGGGCCTTGTCTAGACTGGTGACCAAGAAGCTGATGGTCAATCTAGTTGAGCTCCATGATCATATGTGGAGACAGAAGGACAAACATCACTGCAACACTCCACCGATCTGGCCAGACTCAATCCTCTCCTCAGTGAAGACACATGAAAACACACTTGGTATTTGCAAAAAAGCACCTAAAGGACTCTGAGAAACAAGATTCTCTGGTCTGATGAACAGTGTTGCCGACTTAGTGATTTTGTCGCTATTTTTAGTGAGTTTTCAGACCCTTCTAGTGACACATTTTCAAAATAGCGTTTTTTCTGGTGTTATTGGAGACTTTTGGCGACTGACGTGAAAGCACATATCGTGATCCCGCCCTGGCTTGCATTCAGCACAGCCCATATGAAAAAATGCTATAGTAATTTAGAGTAAATACTATAGTGTTTTTGAACCGTACTATAGTAAAGTACATGAATTATTTTGTTGTGGTAATTCTATAGTTGCTGTGGTAATATATGAACTATAGTAACAAACTAATTACTTCACCGAATACTGTACTAAGTTTTCTATTACTATAGGTATATTATACTACAATACACTACAGTTTACTGTAGAAAAACTAAAGTATACTACAGTATTTATTACAGTTTATCAGTTCTCTATAGTTAATACTACAGTAGCATTCATTAAAGTGTTGTAAATACTATAATATATACAGTATAATACACTTTACTATAGTATGGTTCAAAAATACTATAGTATTTTACTATAAATTACTATAGTATTTTTTTAATGTGGGAGGTATTGCCTTTTTCATGTCTTATCGTATGTGTATTTGATTTTATCAGACGATGACTCAATTATAAATCAGGATTTTTGTGCAGATTAACATCTTGAAAGGGAGAGCCGGGTAGTCTTAAAGAAAAACATAAAATATATAAATGAAAACAGTTTTTTTGAGAATTTGGCTGCATTAAAATGCAGTATGAGCACAGAGAGGCAAACAAATGTAAAGGCAATAAGACGCAATGACGTCATGATTATGCTAATTAGCGCATGACGTCATTGAGTGACTTTTCAAGATGGCTTTAGCTACTTTCCATTGAACACACTGCTGATGAACCTCAATTCCAAGCATCATGTTTGAAGGAAAGCAGCTCTGCTCATCACCTGCAGAGTACCGTCCCTCATGCTGTGGGGCTGTTTTTCAGCGGCAGGGACCGAGGGACTCGTCAGAGTAGAAGAAACGCTCAGTGCACCAAAATATAGAGATAGCTTTAATGAAAACCCAGTCCAGAGCATTCAGAACCTCAGACTGGGCAGAAGGCTCACACGTCATGATTATGCTAATTAGCGCATGACGTCATTGAGTGACTTTTCAAGATGGCTTTAGCTACTTTCCATTGAACACACTGCTGATGAACCTCAATTCCAAGCATCATGTTTGAAGGAAAGCAGCTCTGCTCATCACCTGCAGAGTACCGTCCCTCATGCTGTGGGGCTGTTTTTCAGCGGCAGGGACCGAGGGACTCGTCAGAGTAGAAGAAACGCTCAGTGCACCAAAATATAGAGATAGCTTTAATGAAAACCCAGTCCAGAGCATTCAGAACCTCAGACTGGGCAGAAGGCTCACCTTCCAACAGGACAGTGACCCTAAGCACACAGCAAGAGTGGCTTAAAGACGACTCTGAGAATGTCCTTGAGTGACCCAGCCACAGCCTGAGCTTGAACCCAATCTAATATTTCTGGAGAAACCTGAAAATGTGCGTCTGCCCCCATCCAACCTGACAGAGCTCGAGAGGTGAAGAGGCGAGGAGAAGAATGGCAGATAATTGCCAAATGCTACTGAGCAAAGCTTGTCGCATCAAACACAAAAAGATTTGAGGCTGTAATTGGTGCCAAAGGTGCTTCAGCAAAGTACTGAGCAAAGGCTGTGAATACTTATGTACATGTGTTTTATTTTTCTTTCGTTTTTTATTTTTAATAAATTTGCAAAGATTTCAAATAAACTTCTTTCACATTGTCATTGTGGGGTATTGTTTGTAGAATTTTGAGGAAAATAATGAATTTAATCCATTTTGGAATAAGGCTGTAACATAACAAAATGTGGAAAAAGTGAAGCGCTGTGAACACTTTCCGGATGCACTGTATCATCTTAATTACTGGCATTATATTTGGACTGTACACTGGCCTGCTGTTGCCTGGTTTTTCAGAAGGTTTCTCTCTTTTTCTTCACTATCCAACAGCAAATGATGTTTTTCTTTTCTTGTCACAGTTGCTTTGTCTTTCGCACTAGAGGACCAGAGACATCATTCACTGTGTATTATAAGCGTCATGGCATGGCTTTCCATGAACCTTTCAGGTAAACTGCTTACAAGTGGACGATATAAGCACAATCTTAAACATTGTCATTTAGATGCATCAATTACCTGTGGCAGTGACACACACCACCAAACTTTAATACTTTCAAACTTACAGATTTCCACGTGACATGTAAACTGTGCTGTCACCCGGTGATAAATGGTTCAATGTGGACTATTAGGCTTTAGTGTATCATAAACACTATCATCGTGAATTTCTGTTAAGCTGCTTTGAAACAATGCGTATTGTGAAAAGTGTTATAGAAATAAACTGACAACTTGCCTAATGCATTCTGATCAATCCATCTCATCTGTATCTCCATTTGACACAAAAACAGACAAGCTAGTGTATCAGTGGACTAAAGTTTGCGTGTGTCTATCACAGTTCAGATACAGACTCTCTAGTCTATAGTCACCTTTATTTTAATGACATGTCATACGCCAAAGATTGTTTCAAAGCAGCTTCACAGTGATAAACAGATAAGTAACAGAAGCAAACTTCATAAATGACGAATCCTAATTCTGCTGTAAAGCAGCTCTAACACAATAGAGTTATTATTCAGCTCCAGTCAGATCAACAACTGTATAAAGTTAATCTATTATGAAACAAGTTCAATTCAGCCATAAGCAGCTCTACTGAAGACAGCAGTGTCATTATTCAGTTCGACTCAGTTCAGTGTTGATGCAACTCAATGCCAAATTTTGCAAAAGACAATAGTGTTATTTTTCAACTTCAGGTGTGTTCTCATCTGATAGTGTCAGTGCCATCACATTGGTACATTTACAGATGACATCTAGAACTAGTGCCATTTAGTATGTGGATATCTCACATGTCTGACGTAATCTGGTCTTCAAAGAGCTTCTGGATAGAAGGACTGTATCTACTGCTCAAAGAATGTTGTTAATTATGCATGGTGTGGAAGTGACTTCAGTGAGCTGAGATACACACTGATCATGCCAAGATCTGACCGCTCTCAGTGAGAAACGCAGGAGGTTATGAGCGTCTCAGGTAACTCAGGCCGTGCTCGAGAGGCTTTCTTCTGGCTGGAGCGGTGAAGCCCTCACTGGTACAGTCTGTTCAACCTCGGGACGTCCGGTGAGGTGATGAGCCTTCAGAAACACCCACATGAAGGCATCTAGGAATGACAGCATGTTACACAAACAGACTCAGACTCAGATGTGGTTTGAAAGCACCTTACACTCCGGTGAAGACGGCACCGACACTGAAGCATCAGCCTCTTATCTCAACGTGAATACAGAACCTAAGATTAGCTTTGAGTGTGAATGAATCTAAACTAAACTCTGTAAAGCACATGAGCTGCCTTCATTGCAGATTTTGCCGAATTGTAATTGCTAAATGTGACCCTGGACCACAAAACCAGTCATAAGGTCAACCAGTCAACTATTTGAAAATCTGGAATCTGAGGGTGCAAACAAATCTAAATATTGAGAAAATCATCTTTAAAGTTGTTCAAATGAAGTTCTTAGCAATGCATATTACTAATCAAACATTAAGTTTTGATATATTTACAGTAGGACATTTACAAAATATCTTCATGGAACATGATCGTTACTTAATATCCTAATGATTTTTGGCATAAAAGAGAAATGTATAATTGTGACCCATACAATGTATTGTTGGCTATTGCTACAAATATCCCCCAGCGACTCAACACTGCTTTTGTGCTGCAGGGACACATGTATGAAAAGCAGAAGTTCAAAGACACACACACAGAGTTGTGTTCACAAGTTTACATTAACCTCGCTAAATCTGCTAAATTGCACATTGTTTTTTATTGAGTTATTTCACAGAGTTTACATACACTTGATTCTTAATGCTCAAGTGTGCTTTAAAGCAGCCTTTAAGCAGTAAACAAGAGAAAAGCGTCAGTGATCGGAAATCAGTCGTTTGAGTTTAAATGACACTCAGTTTCAGCTATAAATGGTCCCGCAGAAGCATTATTCAGTAGTTTCCTCTACAAATAAATCAGTTCATTTGACTATGTTTGTTGTAACAGTAAGTGGGGTGTAGAAACTATGTGTACTATGTAGAAAACAGACATCAGTGTAAAGATTGGTTGTGTTGGTTAAATCTTGTGCTGCTGCTGCTGCTGCTTCTGTTGAACTCAAGTTTAGTGAACACTATTGTGTGCGTGTGCTACATCTACACTAGTGCACCAGACAATATCAGCAGCCTTTAAGCAGTAAACAAGAGAAAAGCGTCAGTGATCGGAAATCAGTCATTTGAGTTTAAATGACACTCAGTTTCAGCTATAAATGGTCCCGCAGAAGCATTATTCAGTAGTTTCCTCTACAAATAAATCAACACCTTTGAGTAACTTTCAAGGAATACATTTAAGAAAAACTCAAACAAACAGCAGCTTAAACTAAAAATACATATCTACATACAGATGATTTAGAACTGTGTGCGAACTAACAATCTTGAATTTATGGGTATAGAAACTGAAGAAGTTGAACTGTGTTTGATTTCATGTAACGCTTAAATATGACCACTTGATTGTTTTAGTAATAACAACTTTGTGGTTTGTAGTCAACAATAAACTAATAACTATGCTGCATCAAACATAGGCTCTCTTTTGATTATTTTGAGGCAGTTGTGTTTAGGCTAGTGTTTATATTGGGAACAGCAGATGGCAAGTGTAGCTCCTGATTGAAGACTTTGACACCAGCTCCCGAATGTTATAAAGCTCTGTCATATTTACAGTTTATTAGAAGGATTGGTGCAACAGTGTGTCCTCTGGTTATTAACGAGTGCCCTCAAACCTCGCCATTAATGCGACCTCCTCCCTGACAGAGGCTCGTTATGTGAGCGACAGCAGCGTCGGGTCTGAAGCGTCGGCTGGAGACGCGTGGATCCTCCTGGAGGGTTATTCTGGGAGGTCTCTCTCTCTCTCAGCAACAGGGGCTTCTGTGTTAACTGAGGCTAAATAAACACAGATGAACTGTCGAGCACATTCACAAAAATGTCCTGGCAATGTCTGCACACGAGTCTGGACACCGCAGGAGCAGCGCGTCCCTCGCAGACACACGCAGACATGAGCTCTGAGCAGCAGAAGACCGAGCTGATGAGCGCTTCTGTCTTCTCACTGGACTTTTAGCGATGAAGAACCCTCATCTGAGCGAGATCCTGCCGTCAGGAGACAAGAGACCCAAGCGCAAAGCGAGGGAGCCAGTGAGGCGCGGCATGCCTAACGCGCACCGCGCGGCGGAGACGGAGACGGAGACGGAGCCAGAGACGCGCGGCACGCGGACCCTCGCGTCGAGGGACGACGGCGCGTTCAGTGCCGCGCTGGACATGAGGATCAACGCCGCGCCTGACTCCAGACTCGGAGAGCAGCCTGGCAGCGGCAGAAGCGTCGCGGCGCAGGAGCGAGCGTTGCCTCAGGAATGGCCTCGGGAACGCGCCGTCCAGCAGACGCGCCGACTGCTCGCGAACGCGCGCGAGAGGACGCGCGTGCACACCATCAGCGCAGCCTTCGAGGCGCTGCGGAAACAGGTACAGTCTGCGCATGCGCCACCGCGCGCTCTCAGAGCCACGGCAGTCAACGCTAGAGTACAACTGACTGACTGCAAGCTGCAAAGAAGCTTTTTTGACTGTTGTCCGATTCACTTTATTTTGACGGTCGCTTGAACACATTCTGACTAGTCTATGAGTAGTGCTGCACCTACATGCCTACTGACTCTCATTAAAGTATTAGTAGAGTATTACCGACTGCTCGCGAACGCGCGCGAGAGGACGCGCGTGCACACCATCAGCGCAGCCTTCGAGGCGCTGCGGAAACAGGTACAGTCTGCGCATGCGCCACCGCGCGCTCTCAGAGCCACGGCAGTCAACGCTAGAGTACAACTGACTGACTGCAAGCTGCAAAGAAGCTTTTTTGACTGTTGTCCGATTCACTTTATTTTGACGGTCGCTTGAACACATTCTGACTAGTCTATGAGTAGTGCTGCGCCTACATGCCTACTGACTCTCATTAAAGTATTAGTAGAGTATTAGTAGAGTACTAGTAGAGTACTTTGTGCTGCAGGGACACATGTTAGTAGAGTATTAGTAGAGTACTGGTAGAGTATTAGTAGAGTACTGGTAGAGTACTAGTAGAGTACTGGTAGAGTACTAGTAGAGTATTAGTAGAGTACTAGTAGAGTATTAGTGGAGTATTAGTAGAGTACTGGTAGAGTACTGGTAAAGTATTAGTAGAGTATTAGTAGAGTACTGGTAGAGTACTAGTAGAGTATTAGTAGAGTACTGGTAGAGTATTAGTGGAGTATTAGTAGAGTACTGGTAGAGTACTGGTAAAGTATTAGTAGAGTACTAGTAGAGTACTGGTAGAGTATTAGTAGAGTATTAGTAGAGTACTGGTAGAGTATTGGTAGAGTATTAGTAGAGTGTTAGTAGACTGGTGGGGTTAGGGTTAGAGTACGTTGACATTGTTACTTTGTTACTCTGTTAATCACAATAAAGGGTTAGCAAATATAAATCAGACAGTCTACTAATCTTCTAATGAGTGTTATGTTGTCATGTAGGTGCAGCGTTACTTAGTGTCAACTGAATGTTCAAAAGGGACCATCAGAATAAAGTGTTACCATCAAAAACTCATTTTTAAACACTTAATCAGTGTTGGGCGGGCAGTGGTTACACTTTATTAAGGTGTCCTTACAGGGTAATTATACATTTAAGTACTGCGTAATATTAATTAACTACATGTACTTATATAGTTAGGGTTACTTGGATGTAATTATGCATAATTTATTGTTATTATAATAGTAAGTACATGTAACAAGGACACCTAAAAATAAAGTGTTACCCTATAATCTAGTTACAGTAATAATCTTAGGCTACTTCGTGCAGTAACTAGTAGTGTAACTGATTACTAATAAGATTTCAGTAATAATATTAGTTACTGTCTATAAAACAGCTAGTTGCTTTCGATGCCTCAACACCCGCTGATTTAAAAATCCAACAATCCATAATTCCTAGATTTAGCTTCATAATTGTCATGCCTTGCACAGACACATGAAGTCACCAGAGCAGCAGGCGAGCTCGGAATATGGACAAGCTTACATTCAGCGGATGGAAATATTGCTGGTACACTGATATTGTGAGGAGAACAGATGATCTGAACACTGTTGTGTACGTGACGTTACTTTACTCTGCCGCTACACGGCTTGCCCTCATCCCTCTGATCCTGATATACACTGTATTACTAGAATTAAAAACATTTTTAGAAAATGAAACATTTTCTTACAAACTTATGTGACTTCTTTTGATAAAATACATCATGGAATATAACCGTATAATCATAACTAACTGCGATCCAGTGTGGATTTTGGTCGAATAATGAGGCAGAAATATATTGTAACATTTTAGAAAAAGTTTATGTGGAAGATACACAATTACAGCTTCTGTGGAGCGTGAAAGAAAAGTAATGCAACTAGTAGTGTGACTAATTACAGCTGCCAGAAAGTAATAATAATTAGTAATAATATTACTTTTGAAAGGAGTAACTAGTAATGAGTAATACTTTTTTTTTTTTTGAGTAACAGTCCCGCAACACTGCACTTAATATAGATCCTCACTGAATAAAACACATCCAGGCCACACACTCATACTCAGTTTTGAAAGATAGCCAAGAGCTATTCAAGTCTTGCATTATTGCGGCACACACCTAAAATAACATCACATCTATTTCTATAGCATGTTCTATGACAGAGATCGTTTCAAATCACCAGGAAAACATCAGAATCAGTGATGCAACCTCGATGAAATCCTGATTCAACTCTACCATGACAATACCTTTTTGTGAACATGTTTTTCTGAGAATAGCTCCAGCCTCAGTGTTAGGTCAGATCAGCGACAGTGTGAAGTTCATCAGTTTAAGTTCAGTTCAGCTATAAGTTGTTCTACAAAAGGCAGCAGTGTGATTATTCAGCTCGAGTCAGTGCAGTGCTGATAATACCAGTGTCGTAAAGTTCAGTTCAGGTTATGTTCACATCAGATGGTGTGGGTCTGTGTGGAGTTAAAGGGTTAGTTCACCCAAAAATGACAATTAGCCCATGATTTACTCACCCTCAAGCCATCCTAGGTGTGTATGATTTTCTTCTTTCAGACGAATCCAGTCGGAGTTATATTAAAAAACATCCTGCCTCTTCCAAGCTTTATAATGGCAGTGAATGGGTGTTATTTTTCAAAGAAGTCCAATAAAGCACATCCATCCATAATACAAAATAGCCTCACACGGCTTCGGGGGTGAATAAAGGCCTCCTGTAGCGAATCAACATGGTTTTGTAAGAAAAAAGTCCATATTTAAAAGTACGCATGTTCACAATAGAAAGCCGTTAGCAGAAGCTAGAGAAAACGGTTTCTAAATATGGATACTTTTCTTACAAAAATGCAACGGTTTGCTACAGGAGGCCTTTATTCTCCCCCCAGAGCCGTGTGAGGTATGTTTTATTATGGATGGATGCTCTTTATTGGACTTCTTTTGGAATATTGAAAAATAACCCCCATTCACTGCCTAGCCAGGACGTTTTTTAATATAACTCTGATTGGATTCGTCTGAAAGAAGACAGTCATGTACACCTAGGATGCATTGAGGGTGAGTAAAACATGGGGCAATTTTCATTTTTAACAGACTAACCTGCCTGTGAGGAAGACTTCTGAGGAATCATTAATACATTTGCATTGCTTGTTTCTCTAGACCTCACAATCATCACGCTGATTTTTACACTTCCTCGCACACTGACCCTCGTCTGCTTTCACAGGTGCCCTGCTACTCATACGGCCAGAAGCTCTCCAAGCTGGCTATATTAAGAATCGCTTGCAACTACATACTGTCTCTGGCTCAGCTGGCAGACCTGGACTACTCTCCGGACCAGAGCACGCTGAGCTTCAGGGAGTGTGTGGAGCAGTGCACCCGGACGCTGCAGGCCGAGGGACGCTCCAAGAAGAGGAAGGTAACCAGTCTAAACGTAAAGAAAACAATGCGTGCATTTCAACCGGTGCCTCTAGAAATACAAGTTGCTCTCATGTGAACCACAACACTGACCCACAAACTGTGAATAATTATAGAAGCTTTAGGCTCAGCTGCATTCAGTTACACTTCATTTTGACAGTCCACTTTAGACTTCTGTTTACTGTAAGTAACTTTGTGACTACATGTCATCTAGCAGTCACTAGAGTTGGAATTAGAATTAGTAGTTTAAGATCTGTTAACATTTTATTTGGATGCTCCCCAACAGACATTCAGCTGACTATAAACGTGCAACTACACGTCAGCTAACTCTATTTAGAGTATTAGTAAACTGTTAGGTTTTGTAGAATAAGTTGACATTGTTACTTGCAAAGTGACTTGCAGTCATAGCTGGGTAGATTACTTACAGATTGTAGGTAATTACTCATTTACTAATTTTAGGTAATGTAATCTGACTACTTTTTTAGATTACTTTTAGATGACTTTTTATCAAACTTGTGTTAAATGTACCATAGTGATATAAAAACGCACAGAGAAATCAAATATATTTCATGTATCGATGTCAACATCATAAAATGCTTTGAGAGTTGATAGAGAGTGAATAGTGAGTTCATAAAAACCTAAAAATTAATTATGCATACATTAAAATGTCAAATAAAATCAATTTAAAGACTTGAACACTAAAAATAGAAATATATTTACCTGTCAGTGTGACCATTGCGTTGTTAAATTATTGAAATATTAACTTCTGCGATATTTCAACAAGTATTTTATTTTAAGGGGTGACAAAAATGTTTGGGCGTCCCTGCATTAAACTCACAGTAATAAACATGAAAACAACGACGACACACCCAAAGTCTTCCAGGTTTCAAATATTTTTGTCCAGACTTCCAGAATCAATAAAATATTTGAATAATTTACTGCCGTTGTGTGAATAACATGTAATCATGTAATCCATAAAAAGTAACTGTAATCTGATTACAATTATAAAAAAATTGTACAAAAATTGTCTAAGTAGTACAAAAACTAATTTTTTGGAATCTGATGAACTGGCAGTCAATAGAATGTCCATCAAAATAAAGTGTGAGCAGATATTAAGCAGACAGACTGTTAGTCGCAGAGTTACTGACGGTTGATAGAAATCCTGAACGATCAGTGTAAAGTGTAAGCCTGCATTCCTAGACATAATTCTGCCATCCTCTAGTTATATTTTCTGCAAGCGATAACAGTAAGCAAGGCATTGGTGCGTATATGTACCCATTAGAGGGAATTTCCCCTCGCCTAATAACATCCCGTTAAATGAAATGATCATCAGTGTTTGTCAGAGGCAGGACTGCCTGGCTGTTCCGCCAGCTCTTTCCTCCGCGGCCGAATAAATGGAGTGATTGATGTGTTTTGGGGGAGTTTTATGACACGGTCATCTATGTAGTCCTGCAGTGCCATGTCGCTCATGACTCTCACGTAGTGCGTTTTCTTCTGATAGGAGAGTTCAGAAGGTTTGTAATGAGATTATTAGCAGCAACGGAGCAGCTGTGACAGAGCTGCACACATGAGAAGCCAGCAGGCATGTGAGCTCATGCGCTCCCCCCGTCCCGTCCCGTCAGAGCCAGACACCAGATGTTCGCAGCACTGCTTGGGAAGTCCTGCTGGCGCCACTCAGGGCAGAGGGCAGGGGGAAGGCACGCGAGCCGAGCCCAGAGAACGCACTCCTGCAGGAACTGGCACATTCCCCAGCGCTCCCTTGGCCATCTGTTCCAAAAAAACACTTTGAAATGAAAACGCAGCGCTCATCACTCTCTTACGGAGCAGCTGTTACAGAGGCCAGGGGAAACGAGAGGAGGAGGAGGGGCGCCGGCCAAGAAAGAAATCCCTTTGTCAAGTAGAGCCAGTGAGTCTGAGGGGAAAAATGTTTTGGCACAGCAGAGGCTTGAAAAGCACTGAGAGAACATGGAAATGTGCATGAATGTCCGTTTCGAAACGAATAGGCCGCTTCATAGTCAGAATAGCATGCTTTTGTTGTTTGTCTTTGAGAGCTAACATTGATTCTGTTGTTGTTCTTTCACAACAGGAATAAAATGAAGAAAGTGAAGGTGGAGAAAGAAGGACCTCAGTCCATCAACATGAAGACGCTCTCCCCGTGCGGGAAAAACTGTGTAATCAAAGTGTAAAGTGATTTTACACTGCACTATTGACTTTACTACAGCGAACCGAGTCGAAAACAAAACCGCTCCAGGCTCTGAATAATATGCTGGTCTACAACGTTTGCACGGCAGAAACACAGATGATGTGAAATCAGCTCATTTTCCATTGTTGCAGCAGACTGCTTATTTATTTTGGTTTGTTTTGCAGTGTTCTTAAGAACTCAAACACAGCTGCAAATTCTGTCAAAAATGTCCTGCCATGTGCAAGAAAGTGCACTTTTTATTCCCCTTTTTGTAATCCATATAATTGTTATTCTTTATTTCATCAAATACATCATAAGCTATCATATAAATGAAAATGCATATGATAAATTCAGCACTCATCTCTTGTCTTCCATTTGGTTTGTATTAACAATCTGTTCTTAAACAGGAGTCTATGTGGCTCTGTCAGCCAGTCGCTGACTGTATTTTATAAATGTATTTACTGTTGAAATACTTTGTTGTAATTAAACGTAGTCCAAGAATTTATCTTCATGACTGAAGAACTGCTTTTTCTGAGGCATTAATAGGCAGTTGTTGGTGACCTGCCAAACATCAGACTCTAGGAGGAACCAGATCTGAACATTCTGACCCGTGTGGGATTCACAAACAAGCCTCTATCGCGTCATTCACACAATTAAGTTATTCATTCATTTGTGTTAAAGTCAGTATTATCTGTTGTTCTTCATGCACACACACACACACACACACACACTCACTCACACACACAC
>NW_015506835.1:178530-198987 GCF_001515645.1 Sinocyclocheilus grahami | reverse complement strand
ACACTCACTCACTCACACACACACTCACTCACTCACACACACACAAGTGTAGTACAAATAGTACATAACTTAGATCATTGAGTGATTTATAAGCATTTTTTTATCTACTTACATTTAGTTCGGATTATGATTTAGTTCATTTTTTACACACACACACACACACACACACACACACACTCACTCACTCACTCACACACACACACACACACAAGTGTAGTACAAATAGTACATAACTTAGATCATTGAGTGATTTATAAGCATTTTTTTTATCTACTTACATTTAGTTCGGATTATGATTTAGTTCATTTTTTAAGGTTGTAAGTGGCAGAAGATCATATTTTTGGACAGGTTACGTGATGATTTTAGAGGCTGTCATCTCAGCAGTTGTTTGCTGACTGCGGTGTGTTGTGAGAGTGTGTGAGCTCACACACGTCTGTGTGCAGTGACAAGTCTTTGTGTTTGCTCATCAAGGCCAAACCTACTAGTCACTTTCATTAGGTTGTTAGGCTGTAATAAATTCAACTCCTTTTAGTGAAAACATCAAAAAACATCCATGAAAATGATTTGAAATAGCATGGAGACGTGGTCAGATTATTCGTCATGAAATCAGACAGCTACTTCTATTTGAAGATGTCTATCATCACATGATATAACAAATAATTAGTCCATAGAAAAAGCAACAATTTATTTATTTTATGTGAAGATGAGCCATCTGTTCAAAAAATATTTCAGAGAAACGTGCACAAAATATTTCTTGTATTTTATTAATATAAAACTTTGTATGTACGAAGTAACATTATTCTGGAACTGTGTTCCGCTCTGAATGTGTTCAGAATTCTAGCAAGTAACCTCACATGATGTTGTCTCACAAATCATCTTCTATGGTCATACTGTCTTACCGTGGTCAGCTGATACTGCCAGAAAAAGACAGAGACGCCGTTTTAAGCAGTGCTGTAAACATGCTTTCCCTGTTCTGTCCACCACGTCAAGATCTCACATTGCAGTCTTTGAATACGTCATTCCTTCTATCCGAACGACAGCACTCAGACAGTATTGGTCTTCTTTACTGAACTCACCCCAGACAGTCTGCTTCCATCTCACATGAGCATGTCTGAAAAACCTGCACATTTCCATTGACAATGTCTTTTTACATGTCCTATGCTGTGCAGATTTCCTTTAAAGGCGAGATAAAGGTAAACTCTGAACAGGGAAAGCATGTTTACAGCACTGCTTAAAACAGTGTATCTCTCTCTTTATCATGAAAATCTGACTTTTTCTGTGTTTAAGTGCAATAATCAGTCCCCGGTGCATCTACCAACCCAGAAAATGTGAAATAGAACCCAGTTTTGAGCCACTCAGATTTTGCTCCCCCTGTGACATAAAAAGGAGATCTTTATTATATTATTATAATATTTCCGCCCCTTAATCTGCAAGTTTCCACCCATGGTGCCGCCATCGTGTTTTTGCAAGCGACAATGGTGTACCAGTTCTAACGCCATGGTGAAAGTTTGAGCAAAGCATGCTAACCAGTGTTGCCAAGTCCTCGGAGTTGGGCTACTTTAACACTGTTGCCACAGGTTGTTTTTCATGTCTGCGGGTTGTAGCGACCCCAATAACGTAATATTAGCCCTTGGAATGCAAATTTTACCAGGTGAACCTTGCCAAAAACATGTATTTTACCCCCAGAAAGCGATTTTTACAAACAAAAAAACCCCTCTCCCTCAAAATGAGATAAGGCTAGTTTTGGGCTGGTTTTGTTGTGAAAACCTGGCAACCCTGATGCTAACTGTTCTGTCTTTGGCTGCACTGATGAGCACAGAACACTGTTTAGAGTCCCAGCCTCAGAGGAGACAAGGATTTATTGATTTATTTACTGTATATTACACTGTTGCCGCACAGATGTGTGTATTTGACAGTTTAAGTGCAATAAGGCATGGAAGAGAAGTTAGTTTAGTACTCACATGCCGTGTGACAGACACTTTCTGTGTGCACGCTTCGGCTGTGCGCTCTCAGAAAACCCTATATCAGAAGTTTAAACTGATATGGCTTTAAAAAGCATGCAAATACGTTTTCAGTGCAATAGATGTGACAATCAAAACCAAACAGATGTTTTTAGCAGAGTATCTGAGGTACGAGCTGTAAAGGCGCAGCTCTATTCTGGAAAAGGGGGCGGGGAGCAGCAGCTCATTTGCATTTAAAAAGACATGCATGAAAACAGCTTGTTTCTGCTTCCACTCAAAATAGGCATTTTCAAAAATGATAGAATAAATGATCTGTTTCTTCACAGACACATTCTGGGGACACCAGAGACTTATATTACATCTTGTAAAAAGGGGCATAATAGTTCTCTTTTAACAAGAGGTTTGCTTCTCTAAACCTCCAGATGCTGTACAATTACACCACAACAATCACAACTCCGTTTTGCTTTCATTAAGCGATTTGCATTGTAATTTTCTTTACCAGTAATTATTTTTTTTCATTTGTGCCTTTCATTTAAAGGCCAACTCTTTTACACAAACAGGTCTTTATAGTGTTACCACAGTCTTTCTAAAAGGTGGTGAATGTCCATCTCTGTCTCCATCATTTGGTGAGACCTGCCTCAAGATCTGTCCCATTCTCATTCTGCTGAACCTTGATTTGAGTCCTTCCAGATGGGCAGAAGTTTTAAGCTCTTTTGGGAAGGAGAGGTGTTTAACCAGTGGGGTAGCACAGGGGTCGATGCTGGGCCCCCTCTCTTTCTACATGCGTAACATCACCGAGTCCATTCATACAGGCACAGACTGGCCATAGGCGGAGTTCCACTTTTATGCTTGGGGGGGTCCTTCTGTAGACTTCATCTTTAAGTTTCTCAAGAGTAATCGGCGATGCGATCACACATTTCACAAGATCCATTTCAGCTGTCACAAGCCGAGGCTGAATCTTAAGGCTTGCGCACATGCTGCTTAAACTGAATACTGCATCTCACGCCACACTCAAGAACATCGCTCCAAATCGCCTGTGCAATTCAGCCAGAAATAAATGGGTGGGTTTATAATAAAAAAAAAAAATGAATTTTTGTTAACTTGCTAAAGAGGGAAAATAATGAAAAGGGAGTCCTCTCAAGCTGAGAATCACGAGTCGTGACTCGCAAGGATATGGAGCTTAAATAATTAATCTAGCCCAAAACATACTTATTCTATCTACTAAAACAATAAGATAATACAAATAAAATGTGAATTCTTTAATTTTTATATTTTATTCATAGCTCAGACAAAATCATTATTGGCTCTCGTCTGGGGGGCAGTGCTAGTTTCTCATATAAATGATTTAATCTGAAAACTGAATATCATCAGGCTGGCACATCTGTATAACATGCAGATCTCACACCCATTCACAAGCTACCGGATCAGTCTTATTCCAAAAGATGTTTCCCAAGTTGCTGTCTAGGCAAGGAGAAACAGGACAGAGATGAAATAACCCAAAGGATATTTGTTTTAATGATTCGTCTTCTCAGCTAAAGGAAAGTAAAGCATTAAAACACAGAACCGTAAAAGTGTGACCCCATTCATATATGAGGCTCAGTTCCAGCACAGGGCTTGAAGGCATAAATGAAACCATGTGATGGACAAGAATTCTGTGAACCTCACCAAAAGTGGTGTTCCACAATATCAGGCAAACCACATCCATCTGTCTGAATACTCTACACCAGGGCTGCACAAACTCGGTCCTGGAGGGCCAGTGTCCTGCAGAGTTTAGCTCCAACCCTAATCAAACACACCTGCAGCAGCTAATCAAGCTCTTACAGGCATACTAGAAACTTCCAGCAGGTGTGTTGAGGCAAGCTGGAGCTAAACTCTGCAGGACACCGGCCCTCCAGGACCGAGTTTGGGCACCCCTGCTCTACACAGTTCTTCTGCCAGCTACAGAACTATCTGACATTACAAGTCACTATTTCCGGGTCCAAACGCTCCATCAGATGGCAAAAACAAACCCCTGCTAACAAACACTCACAGTGTGCTGTAATACTACTGGGGGATAGGGGTCACTATCCTAACCTTTCAAGTCGCATCCTCAAATGTGAGGCAAAGGTCTGATTCCCAATCGAATAAATGATTGAGTTGAATAAATGAGAGAGAAGGAATGGAAATAAACTCTGCAGGACACCGGCCCTCCAGGACCGAGTTTGGGCACCCCTGCTCTACACAGTTCTTCTGCCAGCTACAGAACTATCTGACATTACAAGTCACTATTTCCGGGTCCAAACGCTCCATCAGATGGCAAAAACAAACCCCTGCTAACAAACACTCACAGTGTGCTGTAATACTACTGGGGGATAGGGGTCACTATCCTAACCTTTCAAGTCGCATCCTCAAATGTGAGGCAAAGGTCCGCTTCCCAATCGAATAAATGATTGAGTTGAATAAATGAGAGAGAAGGAATGGAAAAGGAGGAGATCAGTCTGTACGCAATAGGCAATGCACCCTTTTTATCTAATGGTACTTCGAGAATTCAATCTAGATGGGATTTTGGTGAAGATTCGGAAAGTCGGGAAATGAGTTTATAACAAGGTTTAAGAATTGCAAGTATCTAAAAAAATAATAAAATGGACACTAGAAAGGGAGAATTTTTGTGTTAACTGAGAAAAGCTATGAAAAATATTATCAACGTAGATATCATTGACGACTGAAATCCATGCTCTCTGCCAAATATTACATGATTTATCAACATCACAAAATGACTTTAAAAAATATATTTTATTAATTAGTGTACAGCATAAAAAAAAAACAATGATGAAGCACAAACTAACAATGTGCCTTGCATCTTAAATATAAAAGACATGCCAACACGTGGTTTTCTGTAAAACTGCTTTGAAACTACACACTGGGAGAGTGTGAAAATCTCAATGCTGTCTTACAATTGTATCAGTGAGTAATATTTCTTCATTACTTAGGACTTGCAAGAAACTGAAAATGACCCAAACACATTTGTCTTGAAACTCATTCTGCGGAGGTCTTTTGAGACATAAATGCTGTCCCGTATACTCCTGAAATAAGACAGCCCAGAAGAACAACAAACCATTTAAAAGATCTACACTTGCAGGAAGACTGAAGACGACCGCTGCAGTCTTTAGCTGGAGAGCTTTCAGCTCATTACAGTTCTGAAAAATAGTGGCAGGAGCCAGAAAGGAAACATTAGTATCCTGTGTATGAACGTTTGTGTGTGTCCACGTGAGAGAAAGGCAAACGGAAATAAGAAATCAATTTATCACGTATCAAAGACAGTTTGCTGCAATTTTGTGACCTCACGTGAAGTATACAGCAAAGATGAATGTCGTTTCTCTTTACTACTAGACTGTTCAGTGTATTTTCTACAACAAGGGCTCCATCTATTGGAAAAGTATAGTTATTGCACAAAATATAAATACAGTTAACAAACAAAAATAATATGCATAATGAAAATGACAAATTATATTATTTTGCATGTTCAGACAACTAGAATCTGCTTACGTTTTATTGCTTATTAATATAAACATTCACAAACAAAAAATAGGCATTGATTTCCCACCAAACTGCTTTAAATAAAATATTTTACTTTGGCATAATAGCTTTTTAAAACAAAAGATACTAAAAATGAATGAATTAAATGTTTAATCTAAAACCTTAGTCTTTTTGTGATTGGCCTTAATTTGATAAAAAAACAGAACAGCCAGAGCATCAGCATCACAGCTTTAAACATGGCAAAACACTCCGCAGTGCTTCATTCGTAGTGCGTCAATGACTGCTTTCAGTAAATCCCTCACTTTCCTGAATTATTCCTCACGCGGGCCACTGTGAGAGTCTGTCCCTCTCAGTCATCTGGAGTCAAGACCGTCATCTTGAACAGAAGTTGCAGTGGATTCCTCCCGTGAGGTCAGTAATACTGCCAGACGTTACCAGACGCTTGAGGAAAACCGTCTCGGTCTGAACGTCATGCATGGCTTCCTTTAGCATGGATGTCATGAGTCTGTGGTCGTAGTAATGGAGAGGAGCGTCTTTCTGGCTGAGGTTATAGCCAAAGCCTGCTAAACTCACCTCATCACACAGGTATGTTGCCAGATTGAGAGCAGACACTCCTAAAGTAGGGACATTCTGTAGAGAAACAACATTTTAAGAATTGATTATAAACACACACACACACACACTAGATGCTATGAAATATTTCATAAGCAAAAAATGAAAAGAATTGAATATTGAAATATTACTTAAAAAAAAAACAACAAGAAAAGAAAAAGGAAATGATACTGTCAAAACTATAACCACTAGATGGCTGCAACTTTTCAGTCATTCATTAAACTAATTCATTCAAACGGCTGATTCATTTGGAAGCGAAGCTTACAAATTAGTCTCCAGATCCCTGACTCACTAGATTCATTATTCAACGGCTGATTCATTCAGAAATGAAGCAAGTGACTGTCTTTATGAATGAGTCACTGATTCACTTGATTTGTTCAAAAGAGATTTGTTTCGCTGTGTGTTGATCAGAGATGCTTAACAGTTCTGCTGTGGCTTGGATTGGAACTATTTTCAGCTGTGAAATGTAACAATATTACTGAACTGTGAGGGTGATTTTTTTTGTCCTCATTTATAGAATTTTAGACGCGTGACTGTATTCTAACAGATTCCATCATGCAGTCAGTCATCCTGCATCATGATCATCAGACACTGTAAGGCGATGGAACGGGGTATTGCGTTAAATATGTTCATCATTTTAACACATAAAACCTAAACATTTCCCCCTATAAAAGCAATGAAAAGCAGCTCACCTGCTCCCAGCTCGAGAGGCGCTCTCTAACACTGGGATAGTGAAGCAGATCCAAAGCCGTCTCTCTAATAATCTCTGGATTCAGCAGACGGAACTGAGAGGTCTTGAGCGGGAGACTCACCGGCACATTCTGCCAGAAACACAGCCAGTCCCACAGCGACTGAAAGGTGACGTGTTAAATGTGACATTCAGACATACTGCACTGATCAAGACAATCATCTGCCTGATGCGCAAACAAGCACTCACAACGAACGTCTTGGTAATCATCGCACGAAGCCAGTGGAAGTCGACAGGCTTATAGATCACAGCCACAAATCTAAGATCTGAATCCATGTCTTCCCAGACATTCGGGGAGCCCTCAGGATAACTCATCCTGATGGAGGTGCGGTTCCCAACGTCTGCGCTGAAACCTCGCACAGGACCACTGTTCAATCTGCATACAAACAACAGTCCTGTATTTATATTTATATACATACACACACACACAAACCCACACGCACATCCTTTAGGTAAAATCAGAGAAATTAAGCAGAGCAGACTCTCACCTGATGATGGTATCAAACTGGTTAAAAAGAGGTCCGAGTCCTAGTCCTTTCAGTATTCCTCCATTTCCAATCACTAGACATCGACGGCAGTCCCTCCCTCCACGTCTCTCCTCAGAGGAGGCTGGTAGGAGGTCCAGGATCTCCTGAAGCTGGTTCTTCATGTCCAGGAAACCAAACGGTGAGGGATATTGGAATATTTGTTCATTCAGATGAGTGTTCTTGTCCAAGAAGGGCTCTAGCACTGGTGTGGAGCTGTAATGTTCAGCCTCCATTCTCTGTCGGGCAAAAGAAGGTCTGCATTCTTGGGCCAGTATGTCTCGGACATAGGACTGGACACGCTGTAAGTGAACATACACTGCTTAATGCATACACATTAACCCACCTGAAAACATTTATTTTGTGCAATTGACCTCATGGTAAACAGGGCATCAGCAAACACAGAAAATTAATTTCATGCTTTGGCAATTATGGACAGGCACTAGTGAACTACGGCTCTGTGAAGTAAATGCTGCTCCATCTGAAAGCATGTGAAAATACCACATTTAATAACATGTTTTTACTCCAAACTCACTTCATAAAGTCAGTCGAGTGTTTGAAATAAATCTTTATTTCACAACACTTCAGAATGTTATTCTAATTAAATGAGGGTCATTTCTTAGGATTTTTTACCCATGCAAAGTCTCTCAGAACCGGACACCTTGTACTTCTGGAGACTGCAGGTATAGGTTGCAGTTCTGAAAAATGCTGGTGCTGGAGACTAAATGCTTCCTGATGGTTTCACACCAAATTCTTCACATTAATTCTTAATTCTTTATCAGTTAATGTTTGTCTTTTCTTCTCCACCTGTATTTTTCCTGACCCTGCTGACCCAGTGAGCATTTTGCTGACCAATGGTCATGTCTTAACTTAGCAATTTCTGTATTGCATTAGTTTTTAATATTTCTCATGGGGATGTAATCATTTTTGACTTCTCAGTCTGAGCTATTTTTTTTTTTTTGGCTAATTTCATCCGGAAAAGAACTTGCCTAATAATTCTGCACACCTTAATAAGGTGTTTTTCATTTCCAGCCTTCATGGACAATTATATATATCACTTATAAATGATTAAATACAAAAATAATAGTAGTTATTAAGACTGATGTGGTTTGGAATTGGTAAAATGTGCTTGGAAAAAAATGTGATCAGAATATCAATGTGCATAATAATTATGCACGCACTGTAAGTGCTCCCTTTACACAGAGTGCCGCTATATCGCGAAATCGAAAGTGAAATTAAAAAGCGAGCACTTATTGAAATTGAAATTTTGTTTTGAATTTGAAGTAATGCCGCACTCAAGTTTAGTCAAAGCCCCAAACAATTATATTTTGTTTTATTCTACTCGATGGGACCTTTCAAATGACATATGACACATGACTGTGGATGTGGCCACTTAAGGCAATGATATAGCACTGCTGGCCTTCTTATGGCCCGTACAAAATGGATGCAAGCCTGAAGTGGCCCATATGTAAAACAGCAAAAATTGCCCAAATGTATCAAATCACATGTGGGCCTCTGTAGGTAAAGATGCGGTGTTGACGGCAATGTGTAATCTGAATGTGACCCTAAAGTGGCCCATGTGGTAAACAGTGATTATGGCCCAAATAGTATCAACCAAATGTGGGCCACCTTTGGCAAAAATGTGGCACAATCGACAAAGGCTAATCAGGGTGTAAACCAAATGTGGTCCACATATGTTTCAGCAAATTAAACGTATCTGAGCCAGTTTGGGCAAAGATATGGCACAGAGAGCACTGGCTAATGTGGCTGTGAGTCTAAAGTGGCCCGCATATGATGCCACAAATGTGGCCCAGTTATCCTCAAACATATCTGGGCCAGGTTTGGCATGGTAAGTAGTGGTTGACCGATATTGGTTAATATTGATTAAAAAATAAATGTGTTAAATAAACATTTAAACTTTAAATGACAAAGTATTTTTCACAAATAAATACATATTTAATAAAAATATAATTAAAAAGGAAGTAAACACTGTTACCAACAGGGCACTCAGTATTCTGGGAAGTTTGTGTGCATTGGGAATCATATTTTTTCAAATAAAGCCAAGGTAACACTCATTTTACATACAGCACACAGTGAAAATGACATGAATATGGCAGCGGGTAAATGCATAAAGCGCAGCATAATTTGAAATCACGAGTTTAAAGTCTCCAGTGAAGCTGAACTCTCCTCCTGTCTGCATTCAATTCACACGGCTCGACCGTCACGCAGAGAACACGCGATCATGCAGCATACACACGCACACTTCACACGATCTCACAGCTGGATCCGACTAAGTCTGCAAGGTTTTTTAAATTAGATGTTTATTAGTCATTCAAAGATTTGTTTAAAAGTCAAAGTCCTGACCTGAATCCTATTGAGATGCTGTGGCATGACCTTAAAAAGGCGGTTCATGCTCGAAAACCCTCCAATGTGGCTGAATTACAACAATTCTGCATAGATGAGTGGACCAAAACTCCTCCACAGCGCTGTAACAGACTCATTGCAAGTTATCGCAAACGCTTGATTGCAGTTGTTGCTGCTAAGGGTGGCCCAACCAGTTATTAGGTTTAGAGGCAAACACTTCTTCACACAGGGCCATGTAGTTTTGGATTTTGTTTTCCCTTAATAATAAAAACCATAATTTAAAAACTGCATGTTGTGTTCACTTGTGTTATCTTTTACTAATATTTAAATTTGTTTAATGATCTGAAACATTAAAGTGAGACAAACAAGCAAAAAAAAATAAAAAATCAGGAAGGGGGGCCAACACTTTTTCACACCACTGTATCGGTCGACCACTAATGGTAAGCACTGGCTAATGTGGCTGTGAGTCTATCTAAAGTGGCCCGCATATGATGCCACAAATGTGGTCCAGTTATCCTCAAACATATCTGGGCCAGTTTTGTCAAAGATATGGCTCAGTGAGAATTGGCTAATGTGGCTGTCAGCCTAAAGTGGCCCTTATATGATGCCGCAAATGTGGCCCGCATATAAAATGACAAATATTGCCCAAATAATTAATAACAATTTGGGCCACTTTTAGCAAATATACGGCACAGTCAGCATTCGCTGATCAGTGTGTAAGCCAACTTGTCCCACATTTAACATGGCAAATATGCCCCATATATTATAAAACAGATGAGGACCACTTCTGGTTGTAACACTTTTTTTTTTTTTTTTTTCAAAATAGAAGTACTTGTGGGACTTAACATTTAAATTTTTTTTCCCTTTTTCCCCAATATGTGATCTAAGGATCCTCAAATGCAAGCTAGGGTGACCATATTTTAGTTTTAGCTTCGCCTTACAGTATACATAGCAAGGTTTTTGTTTGTTTGTTTGCTTATTTTGTTTTTATAATAAATAGAAAAAATAGAAAAGGAATAGGGAATGCTAGTGTTAGATTTTTCATTTTTACATAAAAATAAAACAAGTCAATAGAACAGAAAAAGAATAGATAATGCAAGTGTTAGAAGGTCATTATTTATAATCAATAAAAAGCAAATAAGTAGAAAGAATAGAGAATGCTAGTGTTAGAGGCTCTTCTTTCTTTTCTTTTTTTTATTTTAGTTGTCATTTGTTTGTTTGTTTTGTTTGTTTGTTTTCTTCCCCAATATGTTTATTGTCCTTTTTCTTATTTTATAAACACACATCAGTTATACATGTAGCAACAAAATAGCCTATGTAACACCAGAACAAGTACACAAGCATACACCCCTTCACTTACATGTTCAATTAACACTTTTTTTTCTTTAAATAAATGCATACAAAATAATAAAATAAAATACAATAAAATAATAATAAAATAAATAAATATATAAATAAATTTGTTATAGAGAATGTTTTACAATGTCTTTTTCAGTAAGGTCTACATTTCCATTTCACATGATTCCTTTGTCCACATTTTCATAGATGGAGCATCCATACTCTTCCAGCCTAATGCACTAACTCTTCTGGCTTGAAGGAGACCAAAGTCTACAAGTTTAATCTGCCTTGATGTTTGCATAACGTCCATTGGATATATTCCAAGAATACAACGTTTTGCATTCAAAGGAATTGCAATATTAAACATGTCTGACAAACATTTTATAACCTCCTTCCAAAAGTTTTGTATCTTTGGACATTCCCAGAGGCAATGATATAGTGTACCTTTATCGTTCAAGCATTTAGAACATATATCTGGAATATTAGCAGACATTTGATGAAGTTTTACAGGAGTTATATAGGTTCTCATTAACCATTTATATTGAAGTAATTTAAACCTTGTATTTATTGTCTGCATTTGTGCTTTAAGACAAGCATAGTTCCAGTCTTCCTCATCTATATCTTCCTGTATATCCATTTTCCAGGCATTTAATTTGTCCAATGTTGATTCAGTACTGTGTTTCACCATTAAATTATAGTACACAGATACGTGACCCTTACCTTCTAAATTTCCGAGAGTAATTTCCTCTAATTTTGATAAAGATGGTATACAGATGATCTGTTCTTCTTTTGATGACATGTAACTTTTCAACTGTAAATACTTAAAAAAATGCTTTTTGGGAATTACATATCTCTGGTATAGCTGATCAAAAGAAAGTAGAACTCCATCTTCATATAAATCCATAATTTTCTGAATGCTTCTAATATTCCATATCTTAAATCCTCCATCTTTATTACCAGGTGTAAATTGTTCATTACCCCAAATAGGAGTAAATTGGGATAATCTCTGCATATCACCTATATGCAGCATGCCAGACTGAAACAGTATTTTTAAGGAAAGGGTTTTTTGTGTTCTTCTTCAATGACTTAGTATCTGAAGAGTATAGGTACATTTTTAATGGTATATCTGGGATGGAGTTTTGTTCAATGTCTACCCAAGCAGGTGTTATTGTACTGAAGTAATTTAGTGCTGAAGTAAGTTGGGCAGCCATATAGTACCATCTAAAATTGGGAAGTTGAAGCCCTCCCCTTTCATAGGGCAGATGTAATAGCTTAAGGCGAAGTCTAGCTTTTCTATCATTCATAGCTTTTCAATTTTATCATAAAAGATGTTTGGTAACGGCAATGGGAGTGTTTGAAAAAAGTATAAGAATTTGGGTAGAATAGACATTTTAATTATATTAATTCGTCCGATCATGGATATTGGTAAATTTGTCCATTTTTTCAATACATCAGTGGTTCTTTCCACTAGGGGATCATAATTTTTTTAGATTATTTCGCTAAGATCGGGGGTAATTCTGACACCTAGATACCTAAAACCTTCTATAGTTGTCATAAAGGGGGTATTTATTATGGGTCTATGTCTTTCTTCCTTATTAAGAAACATTAATACTGATTTAGAGTGGTTAATTTTATATCCAGAAAATTCTGATTAGTCTCATCAAATTGGGAATACTACTTTTTACATTAGTAAGAAAAAATATAATATCATCTGCAAATAAAGAGATACGATGATCCTTGTCCCCAATTGTAATGCCTGATATTCCTTTATGTACTCTCACTGCCATAGCTAGGGGTTCGACTGCCAACACGAACAACAGTGGGGACAGAGGGCACCCTTGATGGGTGGATCGCTGCAGATTGAATGACCTTGAGATGATGATGTTATTAGTTAGTACCTCAACAGCCGGGTCCGTGTAGAATAGCCGAATCCATTTAAGAAAAGTTTTGCCTAATCCAAATCTTGAAAGAACATCAAAGAGATCCTATCGAATGCTTGGCACGCATCTACTGATAGCATTACGGTGTCTTTTTCATTATGTCTCTCATGTAATATATTCAAGACCCATCTGATGTTATGATAACCTTGTCTTTTTTGTACAGAGCCTTGTTGATCATCAATAATTAATTGGGGAAGATATTTGTCTAATCTTCTAGCAAGTGCTTTACAAAGTATTTTTGTATCACATCCCATTAAACTAATAGGTCTATATGACGAGCATTCAGTTGGAGGCTTATTTGGTTTTAATATTAAAGTTATTATAGCACAGCATAAAAACAGAACTGCACTATAATGATTGTACTCTTACTGTCACAGTTTCTGTTAATTTGGACTTTGTTTTTCTTTTGCACCGTTTCCCTGGTTGTGTTGACTGTATTATTCTGTTCAGGTGTGCCTAGTTATTTATGCTTGTTTGGTCTGAGTACTTAAGTTCCTGTATGTTCACTTTGAGTTTGTCTGGTCTTATGTCTACATGTCTTAAATGTTGCTGTGCTACATTGTTTGGATTTACCCTTGCTGGATTAAAGACTTATGCTATATAACCTTTCATCTTTGTTGTGAGCTCTTTAACACTGCGTAGCTATGACACTCACAGACTTACTGTGTAGGTAGAGTCTGCGTGAGAAGCATTTAAGTTCAAACTTGTGAAGAACAATTTTTAAAGTATTGGAATGTGTCTTTGAACATTTATCCGTGACATTTTAATTGTTGCTTGTGAAAATCTTGGGTCGGGATGATTTTATCAAGTAGGACACCTTTCCACTAGGGGATCATAATTTTTTTAGATTATTTCACTAAGGTCGGGGGTAATTCTGACACCTAGATACCTAAAACCTTCTATAGTTGTCATAAAGGGGGTATTTATTATGGGTCTATGTCTTTCTTCCTTATTAAGAAACATTAATACTGATTTTAATTTTATATTTTTATATCCAGAAAATTCTGATTAGTCTCATCAAATTGGGAATACTACTTTTTACATTAGTAAGAAAAATCATCTGCAAATCTGCAAATAAAGAGATACGATGATCCTTGTCCCCAATTGTAATGCCTGATATTCCTTTATGTACTCTCACTGCCATAGCTAGGGGTTCGACTGCCAACACGAACAACAGTGGGGACAGAGGGCACCCTTGACGGGTGGATCGCTGCAGATTGAATGACCTTGAGATGATGTTATTAGTTAGTACCTCAACAGCCGGGTCCGTGTAGAATAGCCAAATCCATTTAAGAAAAGTTTTGCCTAATCCAAATCTTGAAAGAACATCAAAGAGATCCTATCGAATGCTTGGCACGCATCTACTGATAGCATTACGGTGTCTTTTTCATTATGTCTCTCATGTAATATATTCAAGACCCATCTGATGTTATGATAACCTTGTCTTTTTTGTACAGAGCCTTGTTGATCATCAATAATTAATTGGGGAAGATATTTGTCTAATCTTCTAGCAAGTGCTTTACAAAGTATTTTTGTATCACATCCCATTAAACTAATAGGTCTGTATGACGAGCATTCAGTTGGAGGCTTATTTGGTTTTAATATTAAAGTTATTATAGCACAGCATAAAAACAGAACTGCACTATAATGATTGTACTCTTACTGTCACAGTTTCTGTTAATTTGGACTTAGTTTTTCTTTTGCACCGTTTCCCTGGTTGTGTTGACTGTATTATTCTGTTCAGGTGTGCCTAGTTATTTATGCTTGTTTGGTCTGAGTACTTAAGTTCCTGTATGTTCACTTTGAGTTTGTCTGGTCTTATGTCTACATGTCTTAAATGTTGCTGTGCTACATTGTTTGGATTTACCCTTGCTGGATTAAAGACTTATGCTATATAACCTTTCATCTTTGTTGTGAGCTCTTTAACACTGCGCAGCTATGACACTCACAGACTTACTGTGTAGGTAGAGTCTGAGTGAGAAGCATTTAAGTTCAAACTTGTGAAGAACAATTTTTAAAGTATTGGAATGTGTCTTTGAACATTTATCCGTGACATTGCTTGTGAAAATCTTGGGTCGGGATGATTTTATCAAGTAGGACACATTTCTGGAACTTATTTGAACATTTATGGAGGACATTTTTACATTTCTCTTTGCAATGTTGAGTATTGTTGCTAAATAACTCACTTAAGGCTTAGTGTGGCCCAGATAATGTATATTTATGGTTTATTTAGTTCATTATTAGCTAAAATGTGGCTGTGTAGTGGCCTGCTTGTGGACCACTGCCAAATTGCCACCATCCCATGCAGCATGTGGGCCACATGAGGAGTGTGGTGAAGACCAGGGTTCGAATAAAAATCAACTGTTATTCATGGCTGACACTGGGCCTTCTTTTGGCTTGCTTGTGGCCCAAATCTGGCAAACAGGAGCGGACCGCCCAAGTGCCATCATTCCACGCGGTATGTGGGCTGGATGAAAGTGTCAGGTGTGGGCCTAATCTGGGCCTCAGGAATTTTGTTATCTGGGTAGCGTACATGGCACAAAAAACATTTTTCATAAATGACGAAAACCTTTTAAAAGATAATGGACACTTTTAGAAAAAATGGCTTTATAAAGGTAAAAATGCCCATAAAATGCAAAAATCAGTTTAAACTTATTGGAAAAGATTAATTTCTATCCGTATGAACTGACCAGCACACAGAATATGAAGAATATTAAAAACATTAGGAGTCAGCTGTCTTCGGCAGTCCTTAAGATATCAGCACAATAACACACTCAGCAAAATATCGTCTAATTATCATTATCGATAAAATCCCAGAAAATATCGAGATATAATTTGTCAATATCGCACACCCCTAGGTCTGGCTTCTGGTCTCATCTGCGTCCACTCCGTCCAGCTATATTTGGCTTAACAAAACAGTTAGTTTTGCTGCTTGATATTGAAAGTTGGTGTGTCTTATATTATTTTAATGTATTATCTTAATTATGAACACACTGGTTTGTAGTGGAAACAGTCTTACCGTTTACTGCACGTTGTTATTCTCCTCGTTATCTACCTACAGCGGCTAATGAACCGGAAGTCTCACCCAGTTGAAGAAAAAGGTGGATTGGAAGAAAATCCAAACATTGAATTTTATATGAATGTGTTTCTGAGGGCAACGGAACTGACTGTTTTCAGGAATGGCATTTTCTTTTAATTTTGTCTCCGTATGATGCATTTAAATTAGTGTTAATACACGCAGTGCTGCGGTGTTTACAGCGGTAACCAAGGAAACGCTGTATCACTGTTCCATAAGCACTGCTGTGATTACAGCGGTAACCAAGGAAACACTGTATCACTGTTCCATAAGCGCTGCTGTGATTACAGCCGTAACCAAGGAAACACTGTATCACTGTTCCATAAGCACTGCTGTGATTACAGCGGTAACCAAGGAAACGCTGTATCACTGTTCCATAAGCACTGCTGTGATTACAGCGGTAACCAAGGAAACGCTGTAACACTGTACCATAAGCGCTGCTGTGATTACAGCCGTAACCAAGGAAACACTGTATCACTGTTCCATAAGCACTGCTGTGATTACAGCGGTAACCAAGGAAACGCTGTATCACTGTACCATAAGCGCTGCTGCGTCTCATTCAGCTCGTCTGCCATTTCAGTTTCATACAGATGTTTTATGTAGCATAATTTCACAAATCTAAAGTCAGGTTATTCTGTTTTTGCTTCAGATTTAGAAATTATACAGTCTAATGTAAATTAAACATCGCACTTTTTTTTCAATTCATGATTAAAATGCAGTGGTTGCCTCTAATTTCACATGGAAAAAAATCCAGGTGCAACACAGAGTGAAGAATATGCAAATTATATTTTGTGTGTGATTTTTCAATTTCTGCTGCTGTGATTACAGCGGTAACCAAGGAAACGCTGTATCACTGTACCATAAGCGCTGCTGCGTCTCATTCAGCTCGTCTGCCGTTTCGGTTTCATACAGATGTTTTATGTAGCATAATTTCACAAATCTAAAGTCAGGTTATTCTGTTTTTGCTTCAGATTTAGAAATTATACAGTCTAATATAAATTAAACATTGCACTTTTTTTTCAATTCATGATTAAAATGCAGTGGTTGCCTCTAATTTCACATGGAAAAAAATCCAGGTGCAACACAGAGTGAAGAATATGCAAATTATATTTTGTGTGATTTTTCAATTTCTGTACCTGAACATCTACAAACATAAAAACCAAAAGCATAATTTCATTTCTATTTTTGTGCTATATGCCTATTTTTAATTGAGCTATTACTTGTAATTTATTCATTTGTTCTTATTTACTGGCTGTCACGTGTCTTTAATAATGTTTAAACTTTATATTTATGTTTATTTTTGGCTAGTGATTTTTTGCTGTGGTATCGAAATTGAAATAGAGAATTGTAAAATGTAATTGGTAGAGCCTGACCGATATGGGTTTTTTGGGGGCCGATACCAGGGAGATATCGATATATCGGCCAATATCCTTTGTGTATATTATAGTACAGTACCAGTCAAAAGTTTGGACACTTTCCCATTCGTGTGTCCAAACGTTTGACTGGTACTATATACAGAATACAGTATATACATAAACAGAATATATATACTTAAACATTTTTTGAAATGATCACTCAGATGTGGTGATGAAACCCTTATAATGACATGACAGAGATACGTAATGGAGGCAGGGCATTTAACAAACTTTATTATCCAAAATGAGTCTGACATCAGTGCACTGAACTGTCAAGTTGAAGTTTGTTCAACTTTAATTCAATTTAATTCAATTCCACTCAACTTTATTGCTTTGAAGTTTATTTCACTTCGGAACATTAATTCACGGATTTGTGCTACCGTCTTCACACACAGACGAAACTTACTAGAGAAGTGTGACATAATATACCTCTGTAAATAAATACAATATAAATTCACGTCTCGCGCACTTTAATGCCCTTTGAATGTAACGTGTACGTTCCCTTGGAACTGGAATCATGGAGGAATATCATGTGAAGTCCACTTCGCGGTGCACTTACGGTCGAATAAGACCACGCGTGAATGCTGCCTGAACAAGAGACCTCCTTACTGAAGTGAAAGTGTTGACACTATCTCGCGAACGCGCTGGCGGATCTCCACAAAATTTGGGGGATCCCTTCAGCTCGAGGAGCCCTCTCAAACGCCACCCTCCGTGCGTCGGTAGCCCCCCGGGATTGCTTGATCGGTCGGCGCCGGACCGAGAATTTAACCACCCGTAATAATCCCGAACCCCGGGACTATCGACGCGGGGGTGGTCTCATTAGAAAGCGGGCCTCTAGACGTACACTCAATTCACATTCGAGAGGGTTCCTGGAGCTGAAGGGATCCCCCGAATTTGGTGCGGATTCGCCACGCCGTTACGGAGATATGGCCGTTCAAAGTTTCAATGGTTTTCCATAGACTAAGCTTTAAAGTGTTTCATCCAGGTCACCAGTAGCAAACAATGGAGCGCGCTCTGCTGGACAAACTACGTAATTACACCATTCCAAGCATTTTATCTGCGTTATATGTTCTGTAAAAAAAGTGTCATATCGGCGGCATATTCGCCAATACGGCGAATGGCTAATATCGGCCGATAATATCGGCAAAACAATATATCGGTCGGGCTCTAGTAATTGGTATCTAAAATATTGGTGTCATATAAGCTTATTTATTAGAGTACAAGATAACAGATCAAAAACCATGATAACAGCAACTATTTTATCTTTTGTGGCAGGGCCAGTGAAAATTTAAAGCCAGTGAAAAAAATCCTTAGCGTGGATCCCTGTACATGCCGCCTGTGCAGTTTCATATGCGTTATAAATTCATGAGGAAAATCTTTAGATATAAATGACGGGCTCTTTTTAATCAGGAGAATCTGCTCTAAATAATAATGGTATGTTTCCACGATCTGATCATGTTTAATGAAGTTACAAGCAAAAAGGTGATATCTATATATTATTTTCATATGGGTCTGGGGGTGACTTCTTGTACAAAAACTCACTGCAGTTTATTCAAAGCCCCAAAGAATTATGCTTGTTTTTTATACTCGATGAGACCTTTCAAATGACATGACACATGACTATCTGAGCTGTATGATATTTTTTCACATATTAGAGTACATGGCACAAAAAAAACTTTTGTAAATTATGAATTTTTTGTCATTTATCAGCAAATAACTCTGCACTACTTTGGAGTTAATCAAAGTACATGCTACATGCATTGTAGAGCTCAGACTCTAAGCTTTACAAATTATATAAACTTTTAGTTGATCAAGGCAGTGGTTTGAAAAATATGATTAGTAATATTTTCACGACGGGGGGGGGTACACTTCGGTTTAGAGGGACTGCTCAGCGCTTGTTAAGAGTTGATCAAAATGATTACACATTAAAAAGCTGAGAATCTAAGCTTTGAAATGATACCTATCTCGTGTTATTCTATTCAGGGGTTGCTTAGTAATTTGATTATGAATGATTTCGTGTGGGAGGTGTCCTTGGGTTTAAAGGGTTAAAGAGATGTAACTCCTTAACCTTTCCTCCAATTGTGATGAGAATACCCTCAAACTAAAGCTCAGAGTGTGCACTTTAAGCCCATATTCATTATATAACTGTAAATAGAATAGGTTTTGGTCAACAGCTAAAATAATAAAAAGTGTGCCCGTGTCCAAATATATATATATATAAATAATATATTACAAGCAATAGTATAATATAAATACAATAGAACAAAGACACAAATTAGATAAACAGTGCTTTTCAGGTTTTTCCGGTAGGTCTAAAGGAAATTTCCAGGTACAGAAATTTAATAATCAAATGTAAAGTTACACTGCATAGTCTTAACTGTATACATTAAATACAGATTAATCATTATTAATGTTACAAATGTTATTCAGTCTCGCCTTGTGCCTTCGGGAAGTTTTTAAATCGAGTCCTGACACGTGAGATTTAATGAGAATTCACGCATTGGCGGTAATGCATAGACAGACATTGCGTGAAAATGTGGACAGTGCAGAAAAAAAGTGCCTATTTATACTACACATAGTGCTGGGCGGTATGACCAAAAATGTATATCACGGTATCTTTCAAAATGATACCGGTTTCACGGTACATGACGGTATTTTTTTTCAGGCATGACCGGGTGTTAACCATATTTTCTACTGATTGAGAGGAAATACTGCAGTATATTGACTTAGAATGCCCTATTTTACTGTCATGATGAGTGAATACTGTCAAAAAATACCACACTAAATAGTGACTAAACACGACCCCCTTTAATACATGTTACCCAGGAGTCACTCTCATTTATAATCACGGCATCGTCTGATAAAATCAGCATGCATCTACACTAAAGAGCGGTTGTTGTCGCTATATTCCTCTTTTGTCTCGTGCAGCGCCCTGTCTGCGCCTGAGTAACAAACTAACCACA
>NW_015506835.1:173995-177595 GCF_001515645.1 Sinocyclocheilus grahami | reverse complement strand
ATAAATAATATATTACAAGCAATAGTATAATATAAATACAATAGAACAAAGACACAAATTAGATAAACAGTGCTTTTCAGGTTTTTCCGGTAGGTCTAAAGGAAATTTCCAGGTACAGAAATTTAATAATCAAATGTAAAGTTACACTGCATAGTCTTAACTGTATACATTAAATACAGATTAATCATTATTAATGTTACAAATGTTATTCAGTCTCGCCTTGTGCCTTCGGGAAGTTTTTAAATCGAGTCCTGACACGTGAGATTTAATGAGAATTCACGCATTGGCGGTAATGCATAGACAGACATTGCGTGAAAATGTGGACAGTGCAGAAAAAAAGTGCCTATTTATACTACACATAGTGCTGGGCGGTATGACCAAAAATGTATATCACGGTATCTTTCAAAATGATACCGGTTTCACGGTACATGACGGTATTTTTTTTCATGCATGAGCGGGTGTTAACCATTTTTTGTACTGATTGAGAGGAAATACTGCAGTATATTGACTTAGAATGCTCTATTTTACTGTCATGATGAGTGAATATTGTCCAAAAATACCACACTAAATAGTGACGAAACACGACCACTTTTAATGCATGTTAACCAGGAGTCACTCTCATTTAGAATCACAGCATCGTCTGATAAAATCAGCATGCATCTACACTAAAGAGCGGTTGTTGTGGCTATATTACTCTTTTGTCTCGTGCAGCGCACTGTCTGCGTCTGAGTAACAAACTAAAAACAACAACAAACAAAAAAAGTGCATGTGATATTAACAGATGAACTACGCTCATATTTATAATTCCTAACACTCAGTAAGCGACAGGTGCTTGGAAACGCTGTGTTGTACTCATTTATTGAGGAGTCGGCTGCGGTGCTTCTCTGCCGCTCGCTGCACAGAACACACGCCGAGAGAGGCGACACTTCTCCGGGAAAGCCAGACCTCGCGCTCGCGGGACAGCACTGGAGAAATCTTCCAGCTGAACCATAGCTAAGCTTTATCCACGAAAGACTCGAGGTTTGGCAGCATGAATATTCTCTGGAAGAAAGCCGCTAAAAGGGTCTGAAAGTTGCTAAATCTAGTGCTAAAGTCGCGCTCGTGTGTGTGAGACGCAGGAGCTGATGGCAGCGGGCGCTGGATATATTTGAAAACAGAACGGGGAAATAGCCAGGAATCAAATGTTTTTCCATACTCTGCTTTCTTATTTCGATCCATACAGTAGTGTGCACTTCTAACGCTGAACTTCTGACCTTGACACCAAAGCCAGCACTGTTCACAACCTGCACACTGTGTGACCTCAAGCATCACACGATGCTGTTAGCATATGCTTTAGCAGAGCAGACAGCACTCGTCCTCTCGCCCTTCAAACAGGACGGTCGGTTCCTTATTACTCCAGACATGACTATATACTGAGCTCCTGGTCACATCCTTCAGTTCACTCAACCTCACGATCACCGTTTATCAAGACAAGACAACAAAAGTGGTATCACAAATATCACTCATATCATATCAATTCATAATTAAACTCATGTATAGGCACAATTACACTCCAACACTCGAGTGGAAGCACACAGTTTTAGGACAGTGTTCATGATTCGTATCACTTCGGAGGTGTGAAAGGTACAGACGGATCGGATCGGATCAGATCGGTGTTTCTCAGAAGCATCGTTAGCCCAATATGGTCACAAGTTCTGCTGAACTCTATTAGCAACAACAGAACTTGAAACCATAGTGTTCTGCTTTTATGCGCCTGAATTTGGCACCACGAATACCATCCACATCACCCGACCTATTTTGTGAATCAATGCCACAGAAGTCAATCGAAGCTACATTCATTTGAGTTGATCACGGACACGGTGCAGATACTTCCTGAATCTGATGGAAAGATAATGGAAAAGACAGACAGACGCACCTTTCTATAGACGGGGTCCACTGGCACCTCCACAGGCTTTGGGTCCGAGTGAAGGACAGGCAGTTTCAAAAGAGCCAGCAAAATCAACGCCAAGCTCAGAAGAGCAAGAAGCAGCCTTCTGCTGGAGTAAAAAAAGGGTCCGTTACCTAAACGTGCTCAAACTCACAGCATCACTCTCAGGTGAATTCATCCTTTAAGGGTTTCCAGGTAGGGAAGCATCCTAGTATTAGCATGTCCTCGGTTTACCTGGGTTGATAATGCCACTGTCTGACGGCTGTCCTCATGATAGCGGAGCACCAAAACCTCTCTTCACTTCTGCTGCCTTCAACAGGAAGCGTGCGCTTCCGCATGTGCTCGACTGCACCTTCAAAGCAGAAAAACCCAAGCTGTTCACTTAAAACAGCACACAGACAAAGTTCCTCCAAAGAGTGACTGTTTATCTGCACACTGCATAACTGATCTCTATTTTACCATTTGATACCGTAAAGCTGCTTAGACACACTCTGCATGGTTAAACACGCTGTATAAATAAAGGGACAGATCTTCTTTATGCACCAAGAGCTTGTGACACTCCAAAGAGAAAGAAAACTTAGAAATCGCATCATGTGACCCCTTTAAAGGTGTTGTAGGCTAATAAGTCGTTCTGAGTACTAAACAGAAAAAGCTCCCACCTGTATATGACATGTAGTTTACTTGAGGTTCTGCTATAAATGTGTCTATTAAAAACATTCATTTAAATTAATTAATTATATATTGTTTGAAATGAAGACTTCCCGAGTTTTTGAACTAAAGTCCTGAATGACTGTTAACATTACCATCCAAATAGTTTTTGTAAGAAAACGTATGCACTCCATAACCTTTCAAGGGCCTTTAATGAGCAAATGAAGACATATAAACAACTACGAGATCAATGTGGGTAACTACTGATGCAACAAATGAAACAAAGTAACGTTCTTAACTGGCTACATTCCAGTCAGCGGCCTGTTCGATACATTACACAAACCCCTAAACACACAGTATACTGTATAAAAGTAGTGTGCTTTTGTTTACACCTGAAGGTGATTTATTAACTAGAATAATAATAATAATAATGAGTGATCATCATTCTCGCGTACCTTTAGCTTGGTGTTGTCATAATGACCCGCAAGCTGAACATATCCTTCCTTTAACTCTTCACAACCGCGTCAGGAGCCCGGGTCTTAACGCTACATCTGTATCTCTCGAGATGTCTGAACAGCCCGCCGTGCGTCACGCTATTGCTCCGTCAGCTGAAGGATACACGACACACCTCGACACTTCAGCGTGTGGATGCGACCTCTCGCGTCCTGAAGCGTTTAGTCACGTTACTACCGAATCCACACGTACACAGCCAGCGGAGTGTTTTCGCCTCCTCCTCATGGGCTTACATTAAGATCATATTTAGAGCGCACAAAAGTGCATTTTGCACGCGCGCGTGAACTGAGTTTGTGGAGAACATGTTCGTTTCGCAAAGAAGAAAGTCTTTCGAGCGCACGGAAATCAATGTTGCATTTAAAATAAGTTTTTGGATGTGTGCAGACCTTCTCTTCTGCGCGTGCAGCTCACCTGATGCCCTCAGTGCTCTAAACACCAGCAGCTCGCGTGCGCAACACAACACTGCCTTACAATGTGCCATAACTCCAGCCAATCAGAGACCAGGCTGCTAA
>NW_015506835.1:172233-172777 GCF_001515645.1 Sinocyclocheilus grahami | reverse complement strand
ACACACACACAACATCATGATCACATGCACGTGATTACAGCTGGACTACAGAAAGATGCACGCTCTCCGAATGCAAAATATAAAATACGGTGTCAGTTTAATAAAGTTTGTATACCCAGCTGGTGTCACCACAATGTAAGCCACAAGGCAATATTTGACATAGATTATGAAACAACCGCAAAGCGTTCAGTGTGTAAACAATGTACCGCACGATTCAGCAGAAGCTCGAGACCTGCATGCCACAGACACTTCAACACATGCCCGATCTGATAAAGGCTCAGATCCAGTTCTACATGCTTCCACCAACACCCATATTAAGTAATTTACTCAGTAGTCCTTCTCTCCACATTGAGTCATGCGTTCTCTATATCAGAGTATACTATAATCATCAGCTCTTTCATGCTAAGTGCTCTTCAGCTTCATTATTAACTTCACTGGGGCATCTATTGTAGATCTACCTTTACGAAAACCACCTTGTTGTGCACAAGTCAATCCTTTCTGTTCTAAATGATATGACAGTCTACGAACCATTACCTTTTCCAGC
>NW_015506835.1:141457-166133 GCF_001515645.1 Sinocyclocheilus grahami | reverse complement strand
TAAATCCTTGAAAAAAGGCTAGACTAGATTAGTTTTGACTGTGCAGAGTTCTGTATGATGTTCTACAATATGAACTTAAGAAGAGGCTTCTCTAGTTCTGTGTAATATTATAGAGCGACACGAAGGTAAGCGCATTATTGTTGTTGTTTGTTTTTTAATTGTCGGATTATAATTCAGAATGTATCAATGAATGACACAGTTTTGACTGTCATGGTGTGCGCATGAACGAGTGTGAAATACCTGCTAATTACGTTGCTGTTTCCCATCACTTATATTGGGCACTTTGTGCATTTAAACTGGATTATTCTGGCTGCTGACATTGAAAATCATGCATTTCTTGATTGCCGTTTTGACCGTGTCTGCTTGCATATTTTATTCATGTTCGGTAGCCTAATTCTCTTTAATGTAGGCTATTTGCCCCGATTCGATCCGTTTACCTGGGCAATTTATCTAACGTTATATTTATATTATTTTGTCGTCAATATTTAGTTTTAAGGGGTTAAAAATGGCCCTTATCACCCTTGATTTACATATTCTAGAACATCATTTTGACAGTTAAAGTTTTGGGCGGTTTTTGTGAGCTTTTGGGCTGAAATCGTGCAACTCCAAACAATCAGTCGCTGCTCATTCATTCATTCACAGCAAGATGTGGAGTCACAGGCTGACAGAACTTATAAAGGACAACATCAACATACCCCTCCCTTCCTTAAGATCAGTGTACTAACATTTAAATGTATCACTTGATACAATGCACTGTGCATTGTGTAAATACGTTTCTACACTGTAAAAAATAAAAGTATCATCAAAATGATAAACCATCTAAAATTACACTGCTAACTATACCCCTTAAACCTACCCATACCGTGGAACCTGTGCCAGCCTTACCCAAATCACACCTCAGTGGCATCAAATGTAAAAAAATTTATAAAAATAAAAGGGGTAAAAAAAATTCTCCCCATATGCACATAGTTGTTAAAGACACCTAATATGAAGTGGGACTGATGATTATGATTGTACTATATTATTAGTAGTACCATTAGTATTAAGCTAGTAGTAAAAGCATAATCTCAGTGCTAACTAATGTGTTTAAAGGATGGATACTACCTCCAAGTGAGTAAAAAAAAAACTAACTCATAATATGCATATAATAAAAGCACTATTTAAATTAATATAAAGTATAAATTAAATTGTAAGCACATTTTTTGCAATCCAAATTCAATTCAATTTGATCAAATGATTGAACTTTGAAGTGTGACATCTTCCTTCAGGTCCAGTTGATGTGTGTGGGTCTACTGAGCTGCCGGCTGGTCATCGGGACATCATCTGAGCACCTAGAAATGGACATTCCACTTGACAAAAAATATGCAGAAGCTCATGTGCAACAGCTACAGAAATGTTACTTTTTACACATGCTGCCAGCATTAGTTGATGATTTTGCTGATAAGAACGAAGATAAATCTGTGCAAGACATACCTGCAGCTTTTAAACAAGTAGAGGATGAGGAATGCGGTACACAGTATACAAACATACCAATACAATGCAAATAAGTTTCATCAGTTTATTTCTTAAGCAACATGAGGATGAAATACATGAAAGAATCCTGTAAATATTTTTACTGTCTGCATAGTGTACAAAAACAACATGTATTAATAACATGTATCTTGTTAATGACATTAAACTATAAGCACATGCAGTTTAAGTGATGATAAATGTTCATCTATGTGCTTGAGATAAGCTCCCCTCATTTTATCAAACTCTGGGACCAAATTAATAGGCTAGTCTGTGAGAGAATCTTGCACACCTTTAGCCGCCTTATTGCCCGTTCAACGTGAATGCGGGCATGAGCAATGCGTCGCGTGTGGGTGACTTCCTCATTAGTCAGCTGGCACTGCTTGCGTGTAAATGCTGGCATAACTAAATTCACCTTGCGTTCCTCCAATAAGTCCCTGATCGTGAATCCACGGTCCGCCATCACCTCATCTCCGGGCCTCAAGCAGTCCAGAAACCCTGAGTTCTGAGCAATGTACCCGTCGCTACATTTGCCACCATAAGCCTGAAATAAACATGACTAATCCAGATGGAGAAGTTGCTACCAGATACTTCAGAGTATTGCTGGCATAATAGTGACTGAATGATTCACTTCTTGAATCGAGATGTTTAGCCTTCTGTAGAACAGTTTCTGTGCAGTCAATTATACACGTAGTGTTTGGAAAATGATCTTTAAAAGCCTCTGGCAGAGTGGCCTTGGTGGTTTCACGGGGCAGCCATGGAATAAGATCCTTGGTATGCTTGTACAAAACATCTATCCAAAATTTCACCGTTTTGCTGACTTGACCAGCAATGACAAAGTTCTGTCTGAGTTCCATAAGTGTCATTTATGATCCATATGTGGATTTTGTTCCACATCCATGTTTCAAGCTCACCTACAGGTAACAGAACAATTGCACACTGAGAATTCAATAAGAGTTGTTGCTGTGGTTGTTTAACAAAATAAGAAAAAGTTATAACCTTAAAATATATTTCTGGCTTTGTCTTTGTAATATATATATTACACATAAATGACTAATAGCTACGCAAATTATCACAGGAATTAGTCATTCATGTGTAATGTATTTTACCATAAGATACATTTGAGTAATGTATTGTGTGTGTGGTCATAGGATGGCACACTATATTAAATTTGCAAATTAATATAGATAAAACACAGAAAAAAATGCATGCTACAAATGCATAATGCGTGTAATTTAAATGAATACATGTAACTGATAGATAAAACTAATTTGGTAGTCACTTTTCAATACAGTATGAAAAGAATGAGTACTGCAGAAATGAGCAAGGAAATCATGCACATTTGTGATAAGCTAGCTAGCTAGCCAGTAAGTATAAACGACCCTTTTCTGTTATTCATGTTTTCCAGTCAAACACAGAAATCTGTGTACCGCTTAGTGAGTAAAGTTCCCTGTTGATAATGAACTGTCTCTTTTCTGGAGGCTTCTTATAACCGAGGAAAAGAGTAGGGTATGGGTTGTCCTCTGTCTGGTTTTTTTCCACAAAGTGAAAAGAGCATACGTAAAGTGTTTTGGGGGGCTTCTTTAAGTTCAGGTTTTTGAGCCAGTTTCGCTTAGCTTCGTCTTCTATAGGAAGGCGATGAAAACTGTACCCTCTCTCGCAAGTGCATTCCGAATCCTTTCTGTTCTAAATGATATGACAGTCTACGAACTATTACCTTTTCCATCCATTTACACAGGTGAGATGTTAACGCTATAGGCCTGTAATTCCCTGCATTGTCTGGGGTTTTACCAGGCTAAATATCAGAGCACTTTTCCAGTTATGAGGCAATTTGCCTTCTCTCCATATCTTATTAAACAGCATTCGTATAATTTCCATAAATTCGTCTGGTAATTGTCTAAACATAGCATAACACAGTTGGTCTTGCCCTGGAGCCGTATAACCACTTTTCTCTAAGGCCATTTTCAACTCATGCTTTGTGAATTCCATGCCTGGTGTTGATCCGTCAGTGTCCTTTTTCCTGAATACATCAGAACATTTCCTAATAATACCCTCTTTCCGTTGCTTATGCACTACATCTAAGTGACTTCCACTATGAATACTTGCAAACTTCCTACCTAATAAATCAGCTTTCTCCTTGTTTGTTATTGCCAAGTATTCTCCATCTACCAACACAGGGATTTTAACAGATTTCCTTTTGCCAGTCATCTTTTTAATCATTGACCATACATCATGCAGATCTATTTCTCTACCAATAGCTGAACAGAACTGTCTCCATGCATACTTCTTTGATTACTTAATTATTTTCCGTGCCTTAGCTTTCTTTCTTTGGTAATCAATCAAATTTTCTTGACTCAAATGCTTCCTTAGGACTCTAAATGCACAATTTATTTCTTTTATTGCATTTTTACATTCACTATTCCACCATGGAACCATTTTCCTTTTTCCATTCACTATGCTTTTTTAAGTTGATGCAGCATTAATAATTGAACACATCACTGCACTAGTACAGCTATCTACATCTCCTTCCATTGATATAGTTTCAGCAGATTCCTTGCAGCATACTCTAAATTTCTCCCATTCAGCTTTAGAAAAACACCATCTCTCTATTCTGTAACCTTTCTGTACATGTAGTTCAAAATTAATTGTGCATATTATCATATCGTGATCACTCCCTGTGTTAATGTTATTCAGTATTTTCCATTCACATGAATTGCTCATATTTCCAGAGACTAAGGTAAGGTCTAGGCATGATACTAAGTTTCATGTAGCATCTACCCTAGTGCCACTTCCATCATTAAGACAAACAAGTGATCTCTCATCCATTAATTCTTCAACTAATTCTCAATTTTTATCTGTGTGATTACTTCCCCATAGATTATTATGTGCATTAAAATCTCTGCACCATATTTCTCTTCTGTTAACACTTGGTATAATGTCTTGAGATTGTAGCATCTACCCTAGTACCACTTCCATCATTAAGACAAACAAGTGATCTCTCATCCATTAATTCTTCAACTAATTCTCCATTTTTATCTGTGTGGTTACTTCCCCATAGATTATTATGTGCATTAATGCACTTGGTATAATGTCTTGAGATATTTGCATTGATAACTTCTTGCATGGATTGTAAAAATGTACTGGTTTTATGTTTCCTCTGGGACTACATATTTCTATAACTACACATTCATATTCATTTTGAACATTTATCCTTCTATATGCTAGATTATCTTTAATGAATGTTAGACATCCTCCACCTTGTGATCCAATTCTATCACATCTAACAGAACCATACCCTGGCGAGACAAATTCCAAGTGTGGTCTTAACCATGACTCTTGAATACAAATAATTGATTGAATTGAGTGATTATTTCTGTTTGCTTTTGATTTTCTGTAAAAGACGGAATCTTCCCACAGGCAGGTTTGTGTTACTTGCTACACGAGTATCTTTAGATCTAGCTAGTTCACTTTCCTTAACCTTTTTAACTGCATCAGCATATGTCACTTGATTTATTATCTTGTACTTCTGTAGCTCTCTAGCTTGTCTTTGAACAGGACATCCTCCAAAAGCAGCACTATGTTCTCCTCCACAGCTGCAGCATCTGGTCTTTGCATCTTTATCACATTTGCCATATTCATGTTCCCCCCCACATCAGCCATGATATTTGCATCACTGTACAGTTGTTACTAATCCGTCGTCCAAAACACTGTTTGAAAAACGCACACTAATAACAAGCTTGCAGTCACAGTTTCAGAGCGGGTCTCTGCGCAACTTCTGGTCTGAGCGTGCTGTCCGGAAGCAGACCCTCCAGCTCTGGAATAGAGCGATACCGAGTTAATGAACTGGAGTGAGGTATGAGCTGACTTCTGAAGCTTTCATATTCTTCATAATCTGTGTGGTGCTTAGTTGAAAGCAGCTGAATATTAATAAGTGCTGATATTTGCCCATAAACCTATTTTCCAGCTGCGTTTTACTTTTATATGCACACATTTTCTAACCTTATTAGATGTATGCATCTTTTTACTATTAGAGTTTCATTAATCAATACTTTTAGAATGAGTCACATTTATTTATAAAGTGCTTTATACACAGCAAAATTGCCAGAGTTAATTCAACTCTATGAGAGTTCATTTTAACACTTTACTGGTGTATATATAATCCACACTGGCCCGAGTTAAATTAACACTTTTGAAAGTATTAATAAAGTAACAGACTCAAGAGTTAAACATTTCATTCTTCCCTATCATTAATTATTCACAAACTTTATATATAACCACAATATGCACTGTTCTAATCATACATTATAAAACAATTAAAGACTTAATTAATTTTTAATTTAGGTCCAGAGTTAAATAATTGCATAAATAAACCAATACAAAACAACAACATATACTTTCACATTTCATTTTTAATGAAACACTGAATGCAATGCATTTTGATGTGTGGAAAGCTTTGTAACATTTTTTAACTCATGTACAGAAAAACATTTTGTTTGTTTTTTTGTTTAAAAAAATGAATAATTAAAACACTGCCTAAACAAAACAATGAAAAGGCACAACATATGTATCCTCATTTGGTCCATATGCATTTTGAATGTTATAGGGCTTATAATGCTTAAGATCATCAGCTTTCACAACAGCATCAAACTCATTTCCATCAACAACTCTGAATGCATAACAATGCTCACTGAAGAGCTCTGTAACAACATTTTCACCCAACACAAGAATGTTGGTAATTTTACAGAATACTGGCATCTCATGCTTTATCTCTGTGCATATGGCAAGACCAGGTCTATACTCAGTGCCATCAAGTTTAGTCCAACTGGTAGAATAAATGTCTGTCTGTACTGGGATTTGCAAAGCACTTGCCAAGCCTTCACCATTTTCATAGTCACTTAGAGAGAAATAGTTCATTGGTCCAAATTCTTTCTGCTGTAAACAGAGCGTTTCCCAGTGGATTCCTATTGCCATTTGATGTTTTTTCGCAAATCGTCTTTAGAAAGAACTGGATCACTTTCATCATCTAAACGAGGTTCCTTGTCTGAGAGTTCAGACTGTACTGTATCTGACTGGGACGAAAAACTGAACAAGGAACATGAATTTTGTCCAAATGTTTTCTAAACCCAGAGTATGTGGAAAACTGCTTTCGGCAATGTTGTTGACTGCAAACATGTCTACACTTAGAAGTGGGATAGGAGCCATGTTCACACTTCAAATGTGAAATCAGTGAATGGGCATCGGCATACAACCCTTCACATCTAAAGCAGAGCAACATTTTTTCAAGATTTCAGCTCAGGTGCTATTCAGCAGTTTAGCTCGCAGTTCTTTCACTCTTGGTGACTTTTGTTTTTCCAACATCTATGTTATAAACCGGGGTCTGCAGGAAAGTGTAGAAGTTGATGAGAGCATTGTCGTAGGATATGTTAAAGATGTAGTGTACTTTGAAGAGCTCATCCAAAGCACCCAAAGAACCAGCCGTCTGACAAAGGATAAGCTTGTTATCCAGAGCAATGTAGTAGCTGTCAATCATGTCTTGACTCCTCCCCATGGCTAGAAGATATGGTTGATGACTTTGGCTTTTCTCCAGGTGCTCATCAATGCTGCAGCATGACTACAAAGCTGAAAAACAAACAAGTCACCCTTCCAATTTCAGTCTTTTAAAACATTTTACAGGTAACATAATAGACCTAAAAAATGAAACGCTTGGTAATCTTATAAAATCGCATTTTTCAGACTATACATTGTTTGTCTTTTGAAACAAACTGCAACATATATTCCAAAGCATTGCTGGTTTGCCAGTGTTGTTCAATGCAACCCTGAACACTCAAAATAGAGAACACAAACGCATGCCCCCTTCCAAAAAAAACCCCCTTCTACTTTTCTGATGGCAAACTTCACAAGATACGACCTCGGTACATTAATCAATGGTTTCTGTAGGGGGACAGGACCATTTTATATTCATACATCTAAATCTATAGCAGGTGAAATGAGTCACAAAGTCGTGGGAATTTTAGCGATGAGGATTTTACTTATCAATCAATTCCTTCAAGTAAAAACATTTGATAATTTCATGGAAAAAGTCTGACATATCCCTTCTTGGAAAATGGGTCTTTCAATGATGGAAACAAAGTCACAATTCCAAGGGCATACTGCTCTCTCTGCTTCTGGGTTGGAATCCTCCTACCAAAAATAAATGTCTTACATTTAGATTATACATTTATGTCTCAGCCTTAATTATTAGGTGAATAAAAAACATTTAAAAAATGACAATCAATTATCTTAAATGTGAAAATGTAGCTTACCCATGCCTCTCTGTCATGTGCCCCACCAGTATGTTAACAAGCGCTCTTCTCATTTCATTTGACAAGGTATCGGTGGCCATGTACTCTTCAAGGACTTCATCTCCTTTTGATTTTTCTTTCAAGGCAGCTAGCACCATCTAAGTTAAAACAATAAAAGAATAGTTTGCTCCTATATCATTCTTAGGCCTGTCACAATAAATACTTTTTGGTGCTACATATTGTCCCAGAAATCAATTGTGATAAATGATATTACTGACTTTTTTTCATTAGTTAGTCTATTTTAACATGATTATACAAATATTACACTAATTACACAAGCACAAAGTGGAAGAAACGGTATCACAGACAAACACAGATAACAGTATTTTACATTGTTAAAAGAGCTTTTTTTTCTTGCATGTCAATAATTTGTAAATAACACTACATGTTTCAAAATATCTTTTTATTGTGTTTAGGGGTTGTGACGATATTTCGCAGTACGAGAATACTTTCAAATGCTCATAATTTCAAATAAGATAAAAACAAGGACACTTACATTCATTTATGAAATCTGTAAAAGATACACTAATTACACAAGCACAAAGTGGAAGAAACGGTATCACAGACAAACACAGATAACAGTATTTTACATTGTTAAAAGAGCTTTTTTTTCTTGCATGTCAATAATTTGTAAATAACACTACATGTTTCAAAATATCTTTTTATTGTGTTTAGGGGTTGTGACGATATTTCGCAGTACGAGAATACTTTCAAATGCTCATAATTTCAAATAAGATAAAAACAAGGACACTTACATTCATTTATGAAATCTGTAAAAGAGAATCCATTCTGCAACTTTATGAATTTCTTGGAGTCTTTGAATGGCACTTTCACAAACATGACGTTAGCCTAAAGGGAAAAAAGGTCTTAAAACATCTGTGTAGAGAGTCACTTTAATTATCTTTTTATTTGTCTGTGACATCATAAAATAATTTGCTATATATTTTCAGTTCTACAAGTTGTATTATTATCTGAAACCTGCTATGATTTATATTCCATAGTGACTTTTGTGATTATATAATGCATTTAACACCAAATAAGCAAAAATAAATAAATAATAATAATAATAACAATAATTTAAAAAACAAATAAAAGCACATTAAAAGTGGGCGCTTCAAGGTTTCTATAGATGCATTTCTCATGCCTCGTGTATTTGAAGGAAAATGTGTGTTGTATTACTAAAGAGAGATTATACAATCAAATGGGGACTGTTTAAACATGTCTGTTAACGTTACTCCACACTGACTTGTAATTAAAATATTTTCTCCCGGTCAGGTATCTCTGGCTCCACAACTTTGAAAACCCCTGCCTACCTACACTACACTTTACACTGAGCACTTCTTAGGACTGGGTGACAGTGATATTTTAATTATGAGATAACTGGTCGACCGTTTTAGCTGGTTAAATAAAGACTGACACCGGCCTCGCCTCTCCACATGGCGAGTCAAAGAAAATGGCATCTTCGAGAAATTTCAGGCTGTAAAGCGCGCGCAGCACGTCCTGAACGCTACACAAACTTGGCAGTTAACTTAACATTATTTACACGTACATACACACAATATTCTAAACTGTAAGTGGTTGTTTGAGTCAGCCAGCTCAAGTACGCAAGTCCATATCGAATACATTGGAACAGGCTTTTAAGACAAACGGCTAACGTTAACGTTAAACACAATGATAAACAATGATTTATCGAACTATTTCGATTTATGAAATGCTTATCTTCATGAATTAAAGAACTTAACTTACCTTCTGCGTTTTTTCCAGTTTATTTGTAACGTAGGCCGTCTTATCTGCTCTGCAGCCCGAACTGGAGAAAATGATGTACGTTATGTGGGAAAAGTTAACACTTTTAGGACAGCACGTCAAGAAAATATTGCTTTTAAATAATGAGATTATAAATGACATACTGCAAAGAAAACTCACCGTCTACATTTCCAGTAAATGAGCACTGGCCTCGTCTGCAGGGTCAGTCGAAACAAATGGCGTCCAGCGCGCGCAGCGTGCCCTCAACGCTACACAGACTTGATTTTTAACGAAATGTACAAAAAAAAAATTATAATAATTACACTGACCTATTAAATAGCTTTGTTAGTTTTTTCAATCAACCAGGTCAAGTATTAAAGTCCATATCAAATCAATTTGAACAGTACAGCTAAACCCAATCGAAAACAATGATTTACATAACTTTATGAAATACATTACTTACTTTATGCACTTCTCCAATTATAAATGTATAATAATGTATGCTTCCAGTTAAAACACATATGCTTATCGCTCTGAGTGGCGATTCAAATAAAATGGCGTCAGCGAGAAGAGTTTGGCTTGTAGAAGCCCGCACCACGTACGTAAATGTCCCGGCTGTGTAATCACACTACCAGTGTTAATGAGGTCAGACTCTCAGTAGCTTCACCAGTCAGAGTATCCCTTTTACACCATCCGTGTTAATTCAACACCATAACATTAACACTTTACTCTAAAGCACCTTAACACCAGGATTTTAACTCTGCTGATTTTGCTGTGTACAATACAGAATCTTTCAAAGCAGCTTCACACTAATGGTGCAATGTAATGCAAAAATGTATTCAAATCTGTTCAAGTTTTGTTCTCATCCAAAGCCAGTGCAGCCAAATCAATAATATTACTGAATATGAATTGTGTTCTGTGCCCCCAACTTAGCAGGCCAAAGGCAACAGTGTGAAAAAAACCAAACTCCATCAGATGACAGAAACAAAGAAAGAAAATCTTTGGCAGAAACCAGATTCAGTCAGGCACCAGTTGTCTTCTGATCAAATGAACAAACACAGTGATGTATGACTGAATCAGATTTGTGAATGGATGGACATCACTCATTTTCATATCCAAGAGAACGCTGCATCAAAGGCAGCACTAAGGTCCAGTAACACTAACACAGAGTCACAAGCACGATCAGAAGGAAACGGACTGAACCCTGACTGGAATTCAGCGCAGATATCTTTCCAAGAAGGAACAAAGTTGTGGAGATACCAGTTTTATAGTATTTTTAATAGAAATTAGAGATTTGGAATCGGTCTGTAGTGAACTCATTTTGGAAGTGGAACAATTTTTGCTCAGAAATTGCTAGTAAATGTCACTATTAATTACAAAGGGGGTAATTGAGAATGAATGGGGGAAAGTCACGTGAGAGTGATGCGAAACAGTCTGAATAAGCATTATAATGACGTTAATAGGTAGACTATTTTTTAAAAAAAGAATGTAAACAACTCACACAATTATATATATATATATATATAAATATCTCTGAACTTTTCATAGTTATTAAATTAATTTTTGAGAAATGGACAATTCATTTTGGTTTTTCTCTTCTCACTTTTTTTGTGATTTGCTACTGAATGTAACTGGTGATTTTACAATTTATATTCATTTGTGTAAAAAAAAAACATATAAGCTAATTGTGGTTAAAAGTGTACATCCGAGTTGCACCAGTGTTACATTAGCTATATTAGCGAAAGGAAAGAGAAGAATCTAAACCAGTTCCAGCATTCAACTTAGTTCTGAATAGTAAAAAATAATGGTGTGCAGGACGCCGTGAGCCCTGAGACTGTAGTTTTTAAATGCTTGGACTAAGAATAAACGTATTCTCAACGGAAATGCACCCGGGAACAGTTACGTCTTAAATATCCAAGACATGCTAACACAGTTTTCTGTAAAACCACTTTGAAACTACACACGCACAAACACACACACAACTGTTTTTTAATCACTTAAGACTTGTGTAAGGCTCACACGACTGGCCCAACGGAGGTATCCAACGGTGGCTGAAGGTTTCTTGCATGTTCGATCTTTTCAGTGCGCAAAGTTATTTAATTTAAGTTCAATTCTAATCTGACTCCATTTTATTATGACCTCGAATTTAGGTTGAAATGCAAATTGGTTGTTTGTCAATTTCTAATTGTTATTATTCTGACATTTGATTATTCTATTTAACTCTTTACTTTATATTTACTCGTTCATTAGGAATCTATGTCGCTCGGGTGTATCACGCCGGCTGTTTTACGTAAACCACACGATCACAAACTCTCCAGTCTGATCATTAGCCAGAGGTTATGACTAACTATTTAATGGGTCACCTCATGCTTGTCATTCTTTAAATAGCGGTTCTGTTTAGCCCCCTACAGTCACCCATGTAACAACTTAGTACTATTTATCTAGCCCCCGATAGTTATTTAACTATGAGACAATAATCAGAGGTTATGCTAGTACTATGAAATATGTTAGTATTTCAATAGTATTTTTATCTAGCCCCGATAGTTAGAAATAACTATGCACAACTTAATTAAAGCTGAGACAATAACCAGAGGTTATGGCTAGTACTATGAAATATGGCCGAACCATGCTAGTACTCCAATAGTACTTTGTCAAGCCCCCCATAGTTAATGAAACTGCATAACAACTTAATTAGAGTCAAGCCGTTAGTCAGAAATCTAGCATCTCACCTGATGTGCCCCATGCTCCATCTAACCAGAGATCTAGTATCCACTTAACCCTGGACGCAGATTTGCGGTAACATACGCCTTCACTTAATCTACTTGAGAAAATAATTTCAGAGTAAGTCAGAATAAAATCAAATGTAGCAATTTATTATCAGTCAGGTAAATATGTATTATGCCATAGCCAATTCAAAGATATCAAAGCAATACAAAACATCAAATTCTCAAAGATGAACCTAAGAGTAAGAAATGCATATCTGACTTTAGAAAGATACATAGTGAGGAGTGTAGAGACACAGAGACAAAGCTTCTGGCTACAGAATCGCCCTGAGCTTTTTGCAGTTTTCATTTAAATACCCAGACCAAGACAAACATTCTCCAAAATGGAGACAGGAACTAAAAATTTGAATTTGCATTGATCAAGTCGAGTTGACACCTTTTGGGACAGAAGGTAATTTGCATGAAAGACACTGGGATATGACACCCTCTACAGTAATCAACGTATCTCTAAACTCTTAGGATCTGTATGACCTTTTTCTAACCTTGATGGCTGTCTGTCTTATTGTTAAGAGAATGAGATCTTTTTACCAGACACACAGAGACCTTTCAAACAACATCAAACATGAGTCGGTGCATTGTTATAAACGGGTTAAGACAAGTGGTTTCGGTGATCTCTGTAGTGTCCTGAGTTTAGATGGAAATGAGGGGAGAGTGAGTAAAGGAAGTGGATAGGTGAGAAGGGACTTCTCTCACATCTTCTCTCAGTGAGATGTCGAAAAAGATGTCTGTATGTTAATGCACTGTGTGTGTAATGTCCGTCAAGCTCTGTAAATCTTACACTTACAAGTAAAATTGTGAAAATGACCCAAACACATTCATCTTGAAACGGATTCTGCTGAGCTCTTTTGAGATATGAATGCTGTTCCATGCACTTTCCATGACAGAGAGGCAAATGGAAATAACGTGTCAAATGTAGTCTGGAACAATTTACTGCAATTTTGCAACCTCAGGTGAAGAATAAAGCAAAGATGAATGTAGTTTCTCTTTATTAGATGTTTACTAGACTGTTCAGTGTATTTTCTACAACAACAGCTCCATCTGTTGGTAGAGTACAGTTATTGCACTGATAAATCAAAATATTACAGATATAACATTAAAGGGATAGTTCACCCAATAAAATAATTACCCCATGATTTACTCACCCTCAAGCCATCCTAGGTTTATATGACTTCTTCTTTCAGATGAATACAATCGGAGGTCGAGATTTTGAAGCAAAACAAAGTGCGTCCATCCATTATAAAAAGTGGTCCACATGGCTCCGGGAGGTTGATAAAGGCCTTCTGAAAATGAATCGATGCATTTGTGTAAGAATAATATCCAGATTTCAAACTTTATAAGCTATAAACTCTAGCTTCCGCTAACTGACATACGTGTGTTCACGGGGAGAGTGGAGTTCAGCGGATGACGTAGGACGCAGGCGTAGCGTAAGCTCTGGAGAGAAGTGATGAATGCAGAAGTGCAGAGGAGAGAGAAAAACCAAACACCGGAATTAGTACAAACTAGTACAATTAGTACAAAACGAGGATTTGTAAAAAAAAATTTTTAAATAAATGTCGATTTCGATATAACCCAAAAGGAGACTAGTATTCCTTTGCTGTAAACAAAACTTGGTTCTTGTGAGACTAGCATATTCTCACCGGAGCTTACTCTACGCCGACATCTTACTTCATCCGCTGAACTCTACTCTCATGTACGTGCATTCAACAGTTAGCAGAAGCTAGAGAACAAGATTTAAAAGGTTTTAAATATGGATATTATTCTTACACAAATGCATCGATTCACTTCAGGAGGCTTTTATTAACCCTCAAAAGCCATGTGGAGTAGTTTTTTTTTTCATATAATGGATACGCTTTATTGGACTTCTATTGGACTACTGAATATCAACAGCCAATCAACGTATCTCTAAACTCTTAGGATCTGTATGACCTTTTTCTAACCTTGATGGCTGTCTGTCTTATTGTTAAGAGAATGAGATCTTTTTACCAGACACACAGAGACCTTTCAAACAACATCAAACATGAGTCGGTGCATTGTTATAAACGGGTTAAGACAAGTGGTTTCGGTGATCTCTGTAGTGTCCTGAGTTTAGATGGAAATGAGGGGAGCGTGAGTAAAGGAAGTGGATAGGTGAGAAGGGACTTCTCTCACATCTTCTCTCAGTGAGATGTCGAAAAAGATGTCTGTATGTTAATGCACTGTGTGTGTAATGTCCGTCAAGCTCTGTAAATCTTACACTTACAAGTAAAATTGTGAAAATGACCCAAACACATTCATCTTGAAACGGATTCTGCTGAGCTCTTTTGAGATATGAATGCTGTTCCATGCACTTTCCATGACAGAGAGGCAAATGGAAATAACGTGTCAAATGTAGTCTGGAACAATTTACTGCAATTTTGCAACCTCAGGTGAAGAATAAAGCAAAGATGAATGTAGTTTCTCTTTATTAGATGTTTACTAGACTGTTCAGTGTATTTTCTACAACAACAGCTCCATCTGTTGGTAGAGTACAGTTATTGCACTGATAAATCAAAATATTACAGATATAACATTAAAGGGATAGTTCACCCAATAAAATAATTACCCCATGATTTACTCACCCTCAAGCCATCCTAGGTTTATATGACTTCTTCTTTCAGATGAATACAATCGGAGGTCGAGATTTTGAAGCAAAACAAAGTGCGTCCATCCATTATAAAAAGTGGTCCACATGGCTCCGGGAGGTTGATAAAGGCCTTCTGAAAATGAATCGATGCATTTGTGTAAGAATAATATCCAGATTTCAAACTTTATAAGCTATAAACTCTAGCTTCCGCTAACTGACATACGTGTGTTCACGGGAGAGTGGAGTTCAGCGGATGACGTAGGACACAGGCGTAGCGTAAGCTCTGGAGAGAAGTGATGAATGCAGAAGTGCAGAGGAGAGAGAAAAACCAAACACCGGAATTAGTACAAACTAGTACAATTAGTACAAAACGAGGATTTGTAAAAAAAAAAATTTAAATAAATGTCGATTTCGATATAAACCAAAAGGAGACTAGTATTCCTTTGCTGTAAACAAAACTTGGTTCTTGTGAGACTAGCATATTCTCACCGGAGCTTACTCTACGCCGACATCTTACTTCATCCGCTGAACTCTACTCTCATGTACGTGCATTCAACAGTTAGCAGAAGCTAGAGAACAAGATTTAAAAGGTTTTAAATATGGATATTATTCTTACACAAATGCATCGATTCACTTCAGGAGGCTTTTATTAACCCTCAAAAGCCATGTGGAGTAGTTTTTTTTTTCATATAATGGATACGCTTTATTGGACTTCTATTGGACTACTGAATATCAACAGCCAATCAATGCCATTATAAAGCTTGGAAGAGACAGGACATTTGTTAATATAACTCTGATTAAATTAGTCTGAAAGAATTACTGTAAGTCATATACACCCAGGAAGGTTTAAGGGTAAGTAAATCATGGTGTAATTTTCATTCTTGTGTGAACTATCCCTTTAATTGTTTAGATTTTATAATGCATTATCTTCTTGTCAATCCACCAGTTATCATTTAAAAATATGGGTCAATTTTATCTTTGGTTTGAACAAAAACAGCAGACGGGCTTATTGAAAATGCTAATTAATTCTCTGCCAGCAGGTGGCACTTTTGGAATGGCAGAAATATAGCAATTTTCCGGGTAACAGCAGTACACAAAGCAGTGACTTTGAAGCATGCAGTGAATTTAAGATTTCTTGAAATCATAATTAAGACTTTCTTTCTTTCTGTGATCTAGATACTGGGGTGCCTCAGGGCTCAGTTCTTGGACCACTTCTCTTCTCTGTCTACATGGCAACACTAGGTTCTGTCATTCAGAAACATGGCTTTTCATATCACTGCTACGCTGATGACACTCAACTCTACCTCTCATTCCATCCTGATGATCCGATGATAGCTGCTCGCATCTCAGCTTGTCTAACAGACATTTCTTGCTAGATGAAGGACCATCACCTCCAACTCAACCTTTCCAATACAGAACTGCTTGTGGTTCCATCAAACCCATCACTACATCACTTTTACTTTGTCCAGCTATAGGCGCAACAACGATAACTCCTTCCAGAACAGGCAGGGGCCAATTTAGTGATTTAGGGGCCACATATAAAATATAGGAATGGGGCCCTATACAGTTGCACACATTTACCTGAATCAACCTTGAGGTTCCTGTATCTGTTGTGATGCTTGCTGCTACACAACGGTGCCCCATAGCTGTGTCCAATGTTTCTACAGTTTTCATGTATGTTATAAAGGCTTTCTTTCATGTTGTAGACCATAAAGGTGAAATCACAGATGGAAATGTCAGAGTGATGTGGAGTGGCTTAGACTTGCCATGTCATAATTTTTTATCCCATCCCAGTGTGGTTAAAGTATTCACGTTTAAACATGTTATGTATTAGAGTAGATTGGACACTAGGTGGTGCTTTGGGGTATTTTTTTACTGCGTAGTTGCCTGCACTCTCCAAAGGCTGTCAAATTCTAAACTTTAAAATACATTTATTTTTAGTTATTTTAACTACAAATTTAAATGAAACTGAAAAAATATTTTAAAAAGCATGTCCGCGCTTAATATGCTTCTCGTATATGAAAAGCATTTTAGGGGGCCCTTGACTTTGTGGGGCCCAAGGCATTTGCCTACCTTTGCCTAATGGGTAAGTCCACCTCTGCAGCAAGGACCCTTCGAGTTATGCTTGATGATCAGCGGAATTTCTCAGACCACATTGTTAGAACTGCCCGGTCCTGCAGATTTGCTTCATACAACATTAAAAAGATCAGGCCCTTTCTAACGGAACATGCTACACAACTCCTTGTCCTACAAAACTCCACAACCCCAGACACACAATGGAAGTGGAACAATTGTCACTCAGAAATGGCTAATAAATGTAACAAATTACAAAGAAACGGCAAGTAACATTGAATTAAACATGACATTTTAAAGTACCAAGACTAATATAGTATATTCTTGTAAAAGTATTCTTTGTTTATTTACAGCTTTAAAAAAAAAAGAAAAAAAATGTATATATATATATATACAGTGCATAAGCGTCAAGGATCTGGATTATCATTTTGTTGGACTGTATATACACTTCCAACACACTAGGATCCTTTAGGGTTGCTTTAGGGTGTGATGCAATGAACTCTTTGCTTTTAACAGCCTACATTTTCCTGCTTTTATTGTGTTGTTTTAAAGATGCATGAGGATATTATAAATACAACATTCTTATCTCTATCTCTGTTGTATTCTTTTAACAGCCACAACCTCACATAGTACTATCTGACCCTGTTTCTACACAGCTAACATCAGCCGGTTTGGAGAAACCTGATCTGTGTGGAGGGAGCTGCCGTACTCACTGTACTCAGTTGTGTTGAAGCTGCTTTGTAAAGATGTGAGCAGAAAACCACCAAATTGTCAATATAGGCTATTTTAATATATTGCTTTTCAATTAGGCCCATCATATATAGATTTAATATGCAATTAATTCACATATAAAGTGTATTACTGGTAAAAGCAGTGTTGTGGCAAATTATAAGTAAGTTATCTTATGATGTTATGTTTGTGGGTCTATTGCTGGTTGTCTATACTCTCCTGACTAACTTGTCCAGTCTTAAGGTCATCATGTGCTGTTGTATCATCTCTGTTGTCTGTGTTAGCTGCGGGTGGGATGATAGTCTCTTCCACAGTCTGTACCACAGAAAACCTAGAGCTGCCATTAGAACCATCACCAACAATCCCCGTTGTGTTTGCACTTATTTTGTCCTGTGGTTTCTCATTTAAAGTGGCTTCATCAGTCTTCTGGTTCTCTGGGCTGCTCTCTCTCAGAGTCTCCTGTAACTGACTCCCACAGGCTTTATTTGAGTTTTCATCTAAAGCGGGTTTGGTGGGATCTGTGGGAGACGCTGCGCTCCAGCATTCAGATAACTGATCGGCGGTGCTCGACTCCTCCTTGTCCTCCACAAACACCTCCTGTCCTGCTTTAGTCTCCACAGCATTACCAGCCTTATAGAAGCCCAGCAGTGTCACACTTTTCTTGCGTTTGCTGAGGTGCGGGACTTTGCCTTTCACGGCTCCAGCTTCTTTGAACATGTTGCGGATGTTGTATTCCTCCTGAGGTTTTTTGGAAGTGTCTTTATTACCCGTCCTGCTGTCTGAGATTGTTGTGTCATTCGATGTGTTTCCAGGCTTTGGTGTAGGAAGATTCATCGAACCCTGCAGGCTGTTCCTCTTATCCATGTGAGTGACACGAAATCTGTCAATTTAGGTAAGTATAAAGATGGTATTCAGCTTGGCTATATTCTTTAAACTTGTATGCGCATAATGCACATCTTAATTATAGTCTACTATTATTACCTTCCATTCATAGATAATATAGTAGCACTTCTGAACCTACCCCTACCCCATGTAATTACCTTATATTACCTGTACTTTCTTAGGTAGGTACACTGTAAAGCGCACGTACTGTAAAATAAAGTGCAACCGATACTATTCTGTAATACTTACTGGTGTAAACAGTATCACACAGTCAAAAGTCTGGACACACTTTTCTTATTATCCTAAAACACTCATGACCATGAAGGATAATCTTTTAATGCTTGAAATTATTTTTTTAGACTAATATTAATCATGATTACCTATGAATTTATTTCCAAAACCGGGTCCGTTTTAGTGTACTTTTCATTATTATTTTGTACTGTTCTCTGAGGTCCACTTATAATGTTATCAAGATTTTTACATCAACACATATATCATAATGGAAGTAATAGACTCTGTTCTGTCCTGTTTTTACCCCCCTCATCATGTGCACAGGCAAGTGTCATCGCCAACTACTGGCCTGGCATAAATAATACAGCGTTTTTAGCTGTTCACAGATCCGTTATGACAGCACTGTCATCTGTATGCAAAACTTTTCAAATACACAAAGGAATAACTTTTCTATGTTTAGTACAATCTTTGTTGTACAAACTTACCCTAAAAAGCATCCTGGGTTCTCGTCTTTGCTGGCAGTGTGGTTAGCGTTTAGGTTTTCTCCTGACTTTATATTTGTTTTCTATGTGTTGTGTTTGACACATGACAGTTTCACTATTGCTGGTTGTCTATACTCTCCTGACTAACTTGTCCAGTCTTAAGGTCATCATGTGCTGTTGTATCATCTCTGTTGTCTGTGTTAGCTGCGGGTGGGATGATAGTCTCTTCCACAGTCTGTACCACAGAAAACCTAGAGCTGCCATTAGAACCATCACCAACAATCCCCGTTGTGTTTGCACTTATTTTGTCCTGTGGTTTCTCATTTAAAGTGGCTTCATCAGTCTTCTGGTTCTCTGGGCTGCTCTCTCTCAGAGTCTCCTGTAACTGACTCCCACAGGCTTTATTTGAGTTTTCATCTAAAGCGGGTTTGGTGGGATCTGTGGGAGACGCTGCGCTCCAGCATTCAGATAACTGATCGGCGGTGCTCGACTCCTCCTTGTCCTCCACAAACACCTCCTGTCCTGCTTTAGTCTCCACAGCATTACCAGCCTTATAGAAGCCCAGCAGTGTCACACTTTTCTTGCGTTTGCTGAGGTGCGGGACTTTGCCTTTCACGGCTCCAGCTTCTTTGAACATGTTGCGGATGTTGTATTCCTCCTGAGGTTTTTTGGAAGTGTCTTTATTACCCGTCCTGCTGTCTGAGATTGTTGTGTCATTCGATGTGTTTCCAGGCTTTGGTGTAGGAAGATTCATCGAACCCTGCAGGCTGTTCCTCTTATCCATGTGAGTGACACGAAATCTGTCAATTTAGGTAAGTATAAAGATGGTATTCAGCTTGGCTATATTCTTTAAACTTGTATGCGCATAATGCACATCTTAATTATAGTCTACTATTATTACCTTCCATTCATAGATAATATAGTAGCACTTCTGAACCTACCCCTACCCCATGTAATTACCTTATATTACCTGTACTTTCTTAGGTAGGTACACTGTAAAGCGCACGTACTGTAAAATAAAGTGCAACCGATACTATTCTGTAATACTTACTGGTGTAAACAGTATCACACAGTCAAAAGTCTGGACACACTTTTCTTATTATCCTAAAACACTCATGACCATGAAGGATAATCTTTTAATGCTTGAAATTATTTTTTTAGACTAATATTAATCATGATTACCTATGAATTTATTTCCAAAACCGGGTCCGTTTTAGTGTACTTTTCATTATTATTTTGTACTGTTCTCTGAGGTCCACTTATAATGTTATCAAGATTTTTACATCAACACATATATCATAATGGAAGTAATAGACTCTGTTCTGTCCTGTTTTTACCCCCCTCATCATGTGCACAGGCAAGTGTCATCGCCAACTACTGGCCTGGCATAAATAATACAGCGTTTTTAGCTGTTCACAGATCCGTTATGACAGCACTGTCATCTGTATGCAAAACTTTTCAAATACACAAAGGAATAACTTTTCTATGTTTAGTACAATCTTTGTTGTACAAACTTACCCTAAAAAGCATCCTGGGTTCTCGTCTTTGCTGGCAGTGTGGTTAGCGTTTAGGTTTTCTCCTGACTTTATATTTGTTTTCTATGTGTTGTGTTTGACACATGACAGTTTCATGTTTTTTGATGACTTTAGTATTGTTCTGAAGTGCAGGGCAGTAATGAAGAATGAGTGTGACTGGTAATCAGATAAAGAATCTCACCTGCCCACAGAAAACACGGTCTGCTCTCCCAGCCGGGCTCTGCTTCGAGACACTCGGCTCCTGCGGCGTGTTTTTAACACGTGACTCTGCATACAGTGAACACACGAGCTGATCTCGCCTCCCAGATGAACGGTGTGATGGTGAAGGGGAAGACCACCGACGCTATCTTTGTGACGCAAGCTGCTGAGAAGACAGAGCATTAGAGAAATAACTTCAGCCTCTACTCCTCTATTACATCTGCACCCATTCAGAGATCAGTGTGCACACTAATTCACACATTTACATGCCTTTGCTTGTCCTACATCACTGTGGGGGTATACAGGACCAATGCTGAACTCAGTACTCAATACATTCTACTTCAATATATTACAACTAAAATATTTGCAAACATACTGGAAGATCGTAAATAATCTCAGCTTGCGTCATATCAAACTACATATATGCATATATAACATAACAAAACATTTTAAACAAAACATGTCTATGAATTGGTGTTTCTCTGTTTATCAGACAAATACATATTTAAAGAGTCACAAAAATAACGATCATACCGTGGATCGAGATGTTCGCAAACATTTTGGCCAACCAGCATCTCTTTGAAAGCCTCCATATTGGCTGTAGCACAAAAATAACAGCATTTTCAACCACGGAAATCATTTAAATGCAGAACAGAACAGGGCAGAGTGAATGATCTGTACCTTCATTCTCAATGATGCATTTCAGGATTTGTTCCACTGTGTCTTGACTGTCTTCTGATTCATCTGAGGGGAAAAAAACAATTTTCTAATTTGATATAATATTTCAATTATGGTAATGATCTGCAAACAGTTTCTTCCACTATTTATGTAAATAGCATTGTAATTACAGCCACTGCAATGTTTTATTAAAGTCAAAAAGTGTTGCAATGTTCTGTGTATCAGTAAGAGAGAGTGAACCTCCTTTTGCGCAGATTCAGTCCAGTTTACTGAACAGGAAGTGTGTGTGTGTGTGTGTGTGTGTGTGTGTGCGCTAATGATATGTGATCGCTTATTCAGCTTCCTGCTTGAAGTTCTTGTATTCTAATTATCATTAGTCAAATGATGACATTTGGTGGCTTGCAGTTTGCCAGCTTCTCAAGGTCTTTCTGTGGAGATTGCTGAATTAGTCATGACACTGGATCATCTTACAGAGTGTCTCTCCTATTGAAAGCTGGAGAGCGTGAGCGAGATCCTCTGCAGAATGATTCAGCATTCTCATGACCTCCACAAGAAAACACACACTGATGACGCTGCAGGAATCGTTCTCATCCTCAGACCATCGAAACACCTAATCATCAGTGTGTTTCGCTTAGTCTGTGCTCCTAACTCCAACTCATCATTCAGACGCATGAACAAAATAAGAATTTCATATCATATCCTGCCTACAGGAATCCAATTTCCCAACATATTTATAAAAATGTCTCATCGCAGGATAACTACTCAGCTAGTGATGGTGAAATATGCGCAACAACAAGAACGGGACATTTTTTATATTCAACATATCTTTGCAAAAACCTCTATTGGCCTATACCTGCCGAATTTAATTTTATGATCGCCTACTGAATGAACTCAAATGAAAACCTTGGAAAATTACAGACAGGTACTGCATGTCAGATACAGCCCTGCTGAAAAAACCACAGAAACCATCACAGAAGTTCTAATGGTTTGCACTACAAATACCATTACAAACCATCAACTATTAACCATTAAACAATGGTTTTCTGTAGTGTGTTTTGGGACATATTCCATTAGGATTTAGTGGTTTTAACAAGCCACCAGTAGAAGGCGACCAATTACCAGTGGAGTCCCACGGGGACCATTACAGCTTCCATTAAAACCAACACAATTCCCATCATAACATCCAGGTGGATGCTGCACACTGGTGGGGGTTGAGGAGAGACCCCCCCACATGATTGTAAAGCGCTTTGGGTGTACAACAATACACAATAAAGCACTATATAAATGCATCATTCATTCATTCATTCATTCATTCATAACCAGTAAAACCATTACAAATTCTGTGATGGTGTCTATTGTAACGTACGTACTAAACGTACTACTGCGCAGCCACAAATATATATAGATATCCTCATGCATTTTGTTTTAAACTGTCCATTAAATGATTCATACTTGTATAATCTAAAGAGACAAATACACCGCACAAAAAGAGAATATTGTCAGTGCACTCAGCCAATACTTCACAGAGCAATGCACGTGACTTATATCTCACCTTCAGCTCTTTGCTGATGTCTTCTGTGACGCGCAGATGAGGACATCACATTTCATATTTTCATCACATTTCGGACTTTTAAGAAATGGCGAAGCTATATTTATTTTGAGAACAAACCCAATGGGCTGCTCTGTTCACTGCAACTCAAAGACTATATATACCGGAATTATCACAGGTGTCCTGCATGTGTGATTATTGTCATTAATAGTTCTACTCTATAACTATTAATAGCGCGTTGATACACACACACACTTAACTAAATAATGCGCTCCTCTCTCTGAGTTTTCATAGACTCGTGCCAAGATAAAGTCAGGTCAAGCAGCTGTTATTAACACAACACAGTGACACAATCAGCAGGATGTTATTGATGTGTTTCATCATGACTTTAACTGATGATTGTGGCGTGCCATTTAAATGTCTTTATCATAACGCTACATTTCTCAGGCCTAATAACCTTTAAAAGAGAGAAAGTCAGAGACCACATGGCGTAAAACAGTTCAAACGCGAAGCATATTTTTCGCCTCGAGAGCATTAATGATGCGAATGTTCTCAGGTAGTCTACTCACCAGAGCTTCTGAGCAGCAGACGAGCTTGTTATGAGGCTCTCAGGATGACACTGAGAGAGAAACAGCAGCAGCTGGACTCAGGATGCAGTCCCCTACATATTTAAAGCAAGATGACACAGACATGCTCAGCTCTCTGCAGCAGCTGCTTCACTTCTGCAAAAGATGAAAACATTCACCCAAAAACAGTTTTCTCATCATATACTGTGCATGTACACAGCCTCGTGTCGGCACAGCTGTAGATGACTTATCAAATAAACAAATCATCTGTCTCCTTATAATGTCCATACAGTGCACAAACAAACAAGCAAAATATCTAATTAACTAACTAAAATGAATTTATTTGTTTATTAATGATCGCAACAGTATGTATCAATCTTTTGGAGTTATGACAACTACCAACAAACTACACAAAGATCGAGGTACTTAATAATTTGTAGCATAAACACAAATTGGTAAGTTGATTGCTCAAACAAACACACAGATAAAAGTTGTGGTCCTGGAACCAATAAATCTATTTCAGTTCAAAACAGGTTCAACAGTTTATTTTCTTTATCCAGTCATGCTGGAAACTAGAATCCACTGCCCAATTTCCAAAGTTATCAAGACAATTTCATTAAGTAATTAACTTTATTATCATTTGTTTTTAAATAATTAACAGAAATTTGAGTTTAAATTACACACAATATTAAGTTGTAGCTAATGATCAACATTATGTCAACAGAAGTCATCAAAATAATATTTGCAACGTGAAAGGAGGTTTAATAATAAAAAA
>NW_015506835.1:138004-141235 GCF_001515645.1 Sinocyclocheilus grahami | reverse complement strand
ACACACACACACACACACACTCACTCACTGACACTCACACACGAATACACGCACGCATGCACACACACTCACACACGCTCACACGCACGCTCATGCACGCACACACACACACGCTTACACGCACGCTCACACACGCACACACACACACACACACAAATGATTCACGATTCATCAACAAATGACAACTTACAAGGGTCATCTTAAATCACAACACTGAACCAAAACCGAACTAGACTGGGATCTGAACACCACACTCCACACAAACCACTCGTCTCGTGTCTGGAAATCACAAGCACTGAAAGACGTTTTTATGCATTTTATAAATTATGTCATTATTTACTCACTTCTTACTGTCTTTTCAAACACATATACTTTTTTGATAATTCATTTCACTTAGATGTAGGCTATGCCACAATGTGGAAGAATAAAATCTGTCATCACATTACATGAACAAACACTTTCTGCATTTAATAGCATTAGCATAAAAAAAAAGTCACAGGCTTGCGCTTCATAAATAAATGAATGTAATCTATTCTAGCAGCCTAGTTAAATGTGAACAAAGATGCACTTATTAATGTTATTTTGGATTTTTCTCAAAGCCACAGTTTCATCCTTATTTATTCATTCATTTGTTTGTTTTGGTTGTAATCCAAACCTGTAACTGCATGCAGGGGTGTCATGCACGTATTCTTTTTTAATAATGTGATTTTTTAATCACAGCTGATTGGTTCTCTCCTGTATCAGCAGCCAATGAGCTCGCTGCTCAACATTCAAATATATGACTAGTGCTTGCCGTAGCAGTTGCAACTTGCTTCAGAAACCCTCCACCTTCCCCAGCTCCACCTGTATAGATCTGCTACGAGGTGATTCATGTATGCTATATAGGGGTTATTTCATGTATGTTATATGTGCAGCAGCAGTATTTCTTACATACTCACAGCAGCATATTGTGGCTGTATTAGAAGTAGCAAGTCTTGGTACTTGCTCTGCCGCAGCAGCAGCAGAGTACATTGTCATGTACATTACCATGCCAATCCCTCAGAGAGTTGTCATGACAGAACTACACATAAAATCTGTCTTTTTACTAAAGTACCAAATATGAGTGTCATGTTATAAAATATTATTAATACGACTGACTTTGCATTCAACGTGAATTTACAAAAAAATTTACTAAGTTACTAATTATAACACTTTCATTGTACAGAAAGAGAGCAAAGAACATTTACATTATCAAATAACATTATCATTGACTTCAGTTCAAGCACTCTCAAAAACTCATTATAATCACTGAAGCTGTTTACACTGTGAAATGAATATCTTACATCACACGTACATCTACACTCTGTTGTTTCTGATTAGAAAATTTGCCAGAGAGAAGAACTCAGTCAGCGAGCGACTGAACAAAACACCTGTGATGACTCATTTGAATGCCTCTGATTGGTAATTTATAAGCTCAACAGAATCTTGTGTGTGATTGGTTACAATGTGCAGCGCTGTAAAAACGTGTTTGTCACTGTCTCTGTGCCAGCCAGCAAATACAGATTTGAATTTAGCAGCTGATGCTTAACACACAGGCTTGCCTAGGCTGCAATGCCCCACATGTGCAGAGGCCCCAGATTGGACAGACTATTTTTTTATTATTATTTTAAATTTACTTCAGCACGAACAAAAATGACCCTCATTAGCCCATAAGAAACATTAAAGAAGGATTCGTTGCAGAGCGTCTGACAAAATTAACGTCTCGTATTCTAGAATGCACGCTCTGCACCGCCAAGAGTTCGCGTGATCGTTAAATCGAAACCCAATCTCGTGCCTCGTTTCGTCTCTTGAGTTAAGTGTCGGCGTTAATGATAATCAAACAACAAAAGACGAAGAGGAAATCACTCCTTGCTCTTGACAGAATAGCATTTGTAGCTTTTATAAGAATTTATATAGTGAAAATCGAGTCCTACCATCACATTAACATCTATGCAACCAATAAATAAACTACTACTAGAGCATGAAATTGTTTACAAGAACACATATTTCTTCACTTACTAGTCACACGATTCTGCTCTCAAAATGCACCAGATTTATGCATTCATATTTAAAATGAACAATTTTCTTACGTTGGGGCATACCCCCAGAAACCCTTAAAGGAACCAATGTGCACCCACCACAGTCTCACAAAATCCTGTGGGAACACAGGGAATGTAGAGGAAACACTGTAAACACCAGTTCACCTTACTATTAGCGTGTGGATCATGTATGGCACTAAATACATTTCAATCATGACAACTCTCTGAAGATTTTAGCATGGTGATGATATGACAATGTTAATGTATTTGGCCTTTGCGGAATAGATGTGCTACACTGCTGCTGAATTGCTGCTGCTGTTGGTTATTGCTGTAGTTGTAGGTTATTGCTGCAAGCAAGTACAGGAACTTGCTACTGCCAATGCATATGGCGATATGGTGCCATGAGTATTTAAGACATACTGCTGCTGCACACATAGCATATAAAATAACCCATAGCAGATCTATACAGGTGGAGCTGGGGAAGGTGGAGGGTTTCAGAGAACTCTGAAAGGGTGCTGCAGGAATCTCTAGTGAATGTTAGCCAGCCATATAAATGCAAGGCAGTAAGCTCATTGGCTGCATATGCAGCATGAACCAATCAGCTTGTGCCAAGTCGTCTAACTCTCTGAATATCATCAGTTACGTTAACAACCCGTCAGCCTGCGCCATCTTGAGTTTCATGACTGAACTATATATTTCTTCAGTAAAGCATAATAATTAAGGCTTGGGGGGGCTCCCACAAAGACCTGACCCCCTTAATCTGCCCCTGTGTGCCGCACTGAATGTTCTTATCACGCCGGTGCGAACGAATCAAATATAAAAAATATTATTCTGCTATTTTTTTTCTTTTGGAAGCTACATTCAAAGTCCACTTGACTCAAAAATAGTTTAAATGGGCATGACACCTCTGACTGCATGATATTGTAACGGGGCTGACGAGACGTGAGACGTGTGGATCCATCTGCAAGCTTTTATTAAAGAGACGTGGTATAACAGGCAGGGTCGAACAATGGCAAACAGGTATATGGCGGGCAAAAACACAAGGATAGTCCTAGGGCTAGCATAGGTCACCGATCGGCAGACAGAATCACAGGGGCGAGATGAGGGAAAAATCCAGGAAAACAGGCAAAGATCAGAAACCGCAAAAACAGGCAAGGCAAAACAAGGAAAACAC
>NW_015506835.1:137412-137889 GCF_001515645.1 Sinocyclocheilus grahami | reverse complement strand
ATAAACGGAAGTCCATGGACCGAATTCGTGACAGAGCCCCCCCAAGGAGCGGCTTCCAGACGCTCCAAACACTAAACGAGCCAGGTGGGAGGTGGAGCGGAGGCGGAACAGAGGGCCAGGTCCAAGGATAGGAGAGACCAGGGACTGAGGTAGAGAGCGTTCAGGGGCAGCCTCCCTGGCTGGGTCGGGACAAGACAAAACTTCACAAACAGCCTCCATAACCGTGACAGGACAGACAAAGAGTTCCCAGACAGCCTCCTTGGCCGGAACAGAACAGACGAAGATCAGCTGTGACGTAACGAGGGTCTGGCAGCTCAGCTGAGACTTGACTCAACTCATGAAGATCAGCTGTGACGTAACGACGGTCTGGCAGCTCAGCTGCGACTCGACTCGACTCATGACAATCAGCTGCGACTCGACTCAGGAAGATCAGCTGCGACTCGACTCAGGAAGATCAGCTGCGACTCGACTCGGGAA
>NW_015506835.1:136744-137132 GCF_001515645.1 Sinocyclocheilus grahami | reverse complement strand
GCTGACGAGACTCTGGACGAACAGCTGAGACATGGCGAGACTCTAGAAGATCAGCTGTGACGTAACGAGGCTCTGGCAGCTCAGCTGTGACTTGACTCATGAAACTCAGCTGCGACTTGACTCAGGAAGATCAACTGTGACTAGACTCGACTCCGGAAGATCAACTGTGACTAGACTCGACTCCGGAAGATCAGCTGTGACTTGACTCATAATGATCAACTGTGACTAGACTCGACACATGACTATCAGCTGTGACTTGACTAGACTCAGTATAATAAACTGTGACTCGATTTGACTCATGACGATCAACTGTGACTTGATTAAATGCTGTTGTGTCCGCCATCTTGTGAGCATGCTCTAGTGTGGCCGCCATTTTGCGATCAGGCTC
>NW_015506835.1:121193-136029 GCF_001515645.1 Sinocyclocheilus grahami | reverse complement strand
CCGCCATTTTGTGAGCGTGCTCTGGTACAGCCACCATTTCAGTCACAGACATTGTGTCGCGTTCTTCCTCCGCTCCCAGACCGTTTAGAGTGGAGTACCCCATGAAGCATTTCTGCGTACCCCCTCTCTTCAACTTAGACTGCTCCTTTTCCATTATAGGACAATATTTGCCCCCTAAATTGACTTTCCAATGCATTTTTTTCTCTTTATAAATAGAATATTAATGTTTAAAAAAAAATTTTTTTTAGAGTAATATGCAATAATGTTAAAAAAATAAAAAGTGAAAAGTGATTATTTTACATACTGAAAGCGCCAGTAGGTCGCGGTACGTCACTGTCTTAATGCGTGAAGCCACCGCCATTTTGTGAGCGTGCTCTGGTACAGCCACCATTTCAGTCACAGACATTGTGTCGCGTTCTTCCTCCGCTCCCAGACCGTTTAGAGTGGAGTACCCCCTGAAGCATTTCTGCGTACCCCCTCTCTTCAACTTAGACTGCTCCTTTTCCATTAAAGGACAACATTTGTCCCCTAAATTGACTTTCCAATGCATTTTTTTATCTTTATACATAGAATATTAATGTTTAAAAAAAAGAAGAAAAAAAAAAGTTCAATAGAGTAATATGCAATAATGATAAAAAAAAATAAATAAAAAAGTGAAAAGTAATTATTTTACATACTAAAAGCGCCAGTAGGTGGCGGTACGTCACTGTCTTAATGCGTCAGTCATTGAGTCATGTGTTCATTCAGTAACTAAGCAAGTGGCTGTATTTATAAATTAATCATTGAATCAATGACTTTCACGAACGATTCGTTCACGAAACACCGCAAAACTCAGCATTTTGTTCGCGTATCCCCCCCTTCTGTCGCCTCACGTACCCCAGTTTGGGAACCACTGTTCTTCATTAAATGTTTAGCTAACAACAGCCTGAAATTACCTAGCAACAGTGTATGTTAACGTTAGCTCAGTCAACGTAGGCTAACATTAACAGGTGTAGACATAAAATATGATTATCCTGACCTGAGCTAATTTACTGAATCAACCAACTCACATCTCCTTTCTTTCTCTCTTTTCATCCATGATGACATTAAAGTGATCTGTTGCTGCGTCTGGCGTTTCATCGCTGACTGTGCCGCAACCACGATACCTGCTCGTTAGAACCTTCAGTGAGCTATTTTTAGAGTGGACGCAGTCGCATGCATCTGTGCCTGCTCGGTCCTAAAAAATCATAACAAATGGATTTGAAAGTGGGGGGGGGGGGGACACAAACGGGATTTTGCAAAGGGGGGGGAAGGCAAAACTCAGCATTTTGTTCGCGTACCCCCCCTTCTGTCGCCTCACGTACCCCAGTTTGGGAACCACTGTTCTTCATTAAATGTTTAGCTAACAACAGCCTGAAATTACCTCGCAACAGTGTATGTTAACGTTAGCTCAGTCAACGTAGGCTAACATTAACAGGTGTAGACATAAAATATGATTATCCTGACCTGAGCTAATTTACTGAATCAACCAACTCACATCTCTTTTCTTTCTCTCTTTTCATCCATGATGACATTAAAGTGATCTGTTGCTGCTTCTGGCATTTCATCGCTGACTGTGCCGCAACCGCGATACCTGCTCGTTAGAACCTTCAGTGAGCTATTTTTAGAGTGGATGCGGTCGCGTGCATCTGTGCCTGCTCGGTCCTAAAAAATCATAACAAATGGATTTGAAAGTGGGGGGTTTAAAAAAAAAAAAAAAAAAAAAAATAGCATTTGTTTTTTACTATATGGGTGGGTTAGTTCCCTAATGAGACTGACTTAACTCAATTTTATAAGTTTCTTTGGATGAACTTGCAAAGCAGTTCACAAAACTCATCTTTTTAAGTGTATGGAAAAAATCTTGGTTTAAGCAGAATAAGTGTATTAAACTTAGTTGTACTGACTTTTTCATGGATTTTTGCTGACCCAACACAACAAAACCAGTCATTTAAACTTTTTTCAAGTTGGGTTTTTTTACAGTGTGGACCCTCGCATCTAAGCTTAGCCCTAAGAGGTTGATTTATGCCATCGCAGAAAAACTCTATCAATAAACAGTCTGGCAACGGGGGGGGGGGGGGGCATGTCCCCCCTGTCCCCAGTGGAAATTACGCCCCTGAAGAAATGTATACATTTTATAAAAAAAAAAAATTGCATTTGTTTTTTACTATATGGGTGGGTTAGTTCCCTAATGAGACTGACTTAACTCAATTTTATAAGTTTCTTTGGATGAACTTGCAAAGCACTGTTCACAAAACTCATCTTTTTAAGTTTATGGAAAAAAATATTGGTTTAAGCAGAATAAGTGTATTAAACTTAGTTGTACTGACTTTTTCATGGATTTTTGCTGACCCAACACAACAAAACCAGTCATTTAAACTTTTTTCAAGTTGGGTTTTTTTACAGTGTGGACCCTCGCATCTAAGCTTAGCCCTAAGAGGTTGATTTATGCCATCGCAGAAAAACTCTATCAATAAACAGTCTGGCAACTCAGAATAGTGAGCGATGGCTAACAACTCTCGGATATGGTTCTCCAATGATCGTGGACCCTGTTTAAGGGCTAACAAAATTCTTGCTGTGTCCATACCTGGCCAATGTTCCTCAGAAAAGCTGCTGGGTCCTTGTAGGGCTGAGTACTCTGTAACGGGGCTGACGAGATGTGAGACGTGTGGATCCATCTGCAAGCTTTTATTCAAAAGACGTGGTATAACAGGCAGGGTCAAACAATGGCAAACAGGTATACGGTGGGCAAAAACACAAGAGTAGTCCTAGGGCTAGCGTAGGTCACCGACTGGCAGACAGAATCACAGGAGCGAGACGAGAGGGAAAATCCAGGAAAACAGGCAAAGATCAGAAACCGCAAAAACAGGCAAGGCAAAACAAGGAAACCACGGAGACTCGGAAAGGGGTACAGGCTAAACAATACTCAGCAGAGAATGGTGGTTTGAGTGGGTGTTATATAGTGAGGTGATAATAAACAGCTGTGTGCAATGAGTGCAATCAGTGCAGTGTGCAAATCGTGCACTGAATGATGGGATATGTAGTCCGGCGTGCTATGCAACAGTTTGTGTTGTGCGAGAGTCAATGTAATGGAAAGGGTGACCTCTGGTGGTGAATAAACGGAAGTCCATGGAGCGAATTCGTGACAGATATATTGTATATTGTTTTATAGTTTCTACAATATTTATTAAACACTGTAATTGCTTCCAATTGATCAGTAAGTGTTATGTTTTTGGCCAGCGGGTGGCAGTAACCTCAATACATGTTTTAAGAGCCTTGTTGCTTCAGAAAGCTTCAATAAAATGTCAATATTTCATAATCTTGCCATACCAAAGGCTGTATTTTTAGCACCGCAGTCTTAGACTTTGGCTTTTCCAATAGAGGAGACCTGATTCAAAATGGAAACAAACAACATTATTTATAATTACACACTCTATAGAGTAGCTCCTTAACAGATAATCAGCTAAATAGCTGACATTATAAAAAAAAAAAAAAAAAATTGCATGAAATGGTAAATGCATCTCGGCTGACAGACTACGACTGAAAATAAAATGTATTAACCTGGAAATAGGGGTCGTCGATTTCCAGAGTACTGTATATAATTTGCAGTCATCAGGGAAATGCACACAAAGTGCAGGGCACTTCCAGACCTTCCAGGAGAGGCGGAATGTCTGCTTTATAAATAAGTGAAATTTGAGATCTGTGTGAGTTCTGAGATTTGATTTATTTATAAAGCACATTTAAAAACAACCTTGGTTGGCCAAAGTAGTCTACATAAAATAATATACAAACCGATTTACCAAAGATTAAAAGCACAAGAGAAAAGATTTTAACTCAGATAACATAGGAGCAGTTCTAATAGGTAATGACAGGTTGTTCCACAGCTTAGGGCCGGTCAAAGCAAAGGCTTGGTCTGCTCTGCATAAAAAGAGTTTCGTAATCTAAGCAGTTTTGTGGAGACATTGGGGAGCTAGATTATTGATAGCTTTAGAAAGAAATAGTGCAATTTTATAATCTATATATCAGCAAGGTAGCCAATGCAGAGAGTGTAGAATGGGCGTAAAATTATCTTGTTTGCAGCTAACGGGGAGTAAATGAGCAGCCGCATTTTGGAGCATTTTATGGTGGGAGATTGAAAAGAAAAGCATCCCAACAAACAATGAATTGCAGTAGTTAATAACAATGTCAACACTTTTCCTATTTAAAAAGAGTTTAACTCTGGCTAATCGATGAAGGTGACAAAAGCTAAAACTAACAGTAGCATTAATTTTCTTGTCTTGTTTAAGACTACTATCAAGATACAAGACACAAGATACTAGCAGTTACATATCAAATGATCTGTTTAACCCTCTGGTGCTCCTCATTTGGGAGTCACACTTGTGATCTTCACAGTCAAAACTGACCAGACACCTGAAATGTAACTTTTTTTCGCTCCAGTAAAATTAATGTAATATATTTTTGTTCAAATATTTTTTTATTTTGTATTTTGAGATGATTTAATGGCACTAATTAATATTTATGCAATAATTATGATGAATTTCTGCCCATTGAAAATAATTAAAAAAAATTATATATATATATATATATATATATATTACTTTTCAATGAATGCAGTATTTCATGTTAAAATATAGTCAATGCCTTTAAAATCCCATTGAAGCCATATTAGTGCCATGTGGTGGGAGTAAAATAAGAAAAACATCTGCAATTCCATGGTTTAGCCCATAGATTCCTATATAGGCCTATAAATTATCTAATTGTTTTTAGACATAAATACTTATTTTTATTAAGTTGTGGGTCTGGATATATATTTAGACATTCTCAAACACAACTTTTTGTAAAGGTTTAGATTATTATTTTTGTGTTTGAAATGTTGAATTGAAGTGTCAGTTTTTAAATTATTATTACTACAGTCAAACCTGAAAACATTTTGTTACACAAAACATTACAATTCTATAAAAATTTTACAAAAATGAACAGAAATGTTTTATCAGAGCTTAATTCTTCTGGGTTTGATCTGATTTCAACCTCTTATTTCAGTTTCTGACTCGTTTTGGCTATATGGTTATAGCCATACCAATTAATTTGAGTGTGTATAATTGTGTATGTTTGTGTGTGTCTGTGAGTGTGTCTGTTCTGCACTCTTGATGTTTTAGAGTGTAACCCCTTCCTTGCTGTCCACATTTTTACGGCATTGTAGTTGAATTATTGCTTTTATTTGACATATTTGCTGTCTTACAGTCACACCAGTTCATAGCTGTGTGTGTATAAGTGTGTGTGTATGCATGTGTGAGTGGATGTGTTGGTTTTGCACTCTTGATATTTTAGAGTTTTACCCTGTCATTGCTGTGTACTTTTTTTCTGCATTGTGTCAGATTTGTAGATTGTACACTCAAAAATTCTCAGGATTTTTGTCGATTTCCCATTCATTTCCTAACGTTGGTCATTTTTGACCGAAGACCACTGTCACGTGTGGCTGTGGTGAAGAGCACGATGCAGGAGCAGGATTGGGAAACCACATATTTAACTATAACACTAATGCCCTGGAGGCCTCTAGTACAGGACGGGAAGCCTCCAGGGCGGTGTCAGTTCAGGGGCCCATGGCGGAGCAGTCAGTTCAGGAAGCCATGGCGGAACAGGCAGTTCAGGGGGCCATGGCTGGACGGCCTCCGTGGCCTTGGCCCCGGGACTCGGCCCGGCCACTACAGCCGGAGATGTATAGCCCCCCAAAATATTTCTTGGGGGAGACTCCATGTCCCCTGGCTGGAACCGGCTCTGGGCTGGGCTCAGAAGTCCACTCCGGGCTGCATTCAGGAACAGAAGCCCTCCCTGGGCTGCACTCTGGAACAGAAGCCCTCTCCTGACTGGACTCGGGAACAGAAGCCCCCTCTGGGCCAGGTTCGGGGACAGAAGCCCTCTCTGGGCTGGACGTGGGAACCGCAGCCTTCTCAGGGCTTGACATGATGCCTGAAGCCCTCTCTGGGCTGGACGTGGAAACAGGACTCCTTGTTGGGCTAGACTTGGGATCTGTGGCCCTCCCTGGTCCAGAAGCGGGAACAGCAGCCCTCTCTGGGCTGAACTCGGGAACTGAAGCCCTCCCTGGGCCATTCGCGGGAATCGCAGCTCTCTCTGGGCTGGACGTGGAAACAGGAGCCCTCCTTGGGCTAGACTCGGGATCTGTGGCCCTCCCTGGGCCAGACGCGGGGACAGCAGCCCTTTCTGGGCTAGACATGGGGACAGGAGTCCTCTCTGGGCTTGACGTGGAGACAGGAGCCCTCTCTCGACTTTGGTCAGGGGCTAGAACCATCACTCGACTCTGGTCAGGGGCTAGAGCCATCTCTCGACTCTGGTCAGGGGCCCGAGCCATCTCTTGACACTGGCCAGTGGCTAGAACCATCTTTTGACTCTGGTCAGGGGCTAGAGCCATCAGTCTTCTCCTTCTCAGTCTCCTCTTCTGGGCTGAGGTGAAGGAGATAGCTGCTGTCATCCTAGGGCTTGACTGTGGAGCGACCGGTGGACTTGACGATTGAGCAGCCGGCAGGATTGAGAGTGGAGCGGCTGGCATCACAGGTGCTCTGGAGGATGGCTTTGTGGCACGTGTTGACACTGGACTGAGGACTGGTTGAGACTCGGGCGTTGGAGGCGGACGAAGGGAGGTGGCTTTGAGCGCTGAGCAGACAGATGTAAATGCTTGATCTGCCACTTTGGCTCCCAGGTGCATCCCAGCGCTCTTCGATGCCCACCTATGGGCTCGGGGAAGCGCGGGTGGAACGGAGGGAGTGGGCTCTTTGGAACAGTATATGGAGGGTGCTGGTAGATGGTGAGCTGAAGCGCCCATTTGCTTCCGAATGGGAACAGGACAACTATCCTCCACATCAACAAGGAAAGCAGAGCCATTTAAATCGAGGACATAATTAATAAAGTCAGCTACGGGTCTATAACAATTGTCAGGAGACAGGAATCTAAACAAATTATCATCATCGAGTCCCATTCGGAAGCAAGCATTAGCCATGTAATCGCTCCAGCTCACCAGATGTACAACACTCAGGAACTTCTCTACATATCGTTCCAAAGGCCGTCCATCCTGCTGTATGTTCCAGATTAATTCCTCAGCCCAGTTCATACTTTGCTTGTTCCCGTGTTCTGTCACGTGTGGCTGCGGTGAAGAGCATGACACAGGAGCAGGATCGGGAAGTGGATTAAAAGCTGAAATGGGAGGTATAGCATTCACTCACCCTCATGTCATACTGAGGACTGGTTGAGACTCGGGCGTTGGAGGCGGACGAAGGGAGGTGGCTTTGAGCGCTGAGCAGACAGATGTAAATGCTTGATCTGCCACTTTGGCTCCCAGGTGCATCCCAGCGCTCTTCGATGCCCACCTATGGGCTCGGGGAAGCGCGGGTGGAACGGAGGGAGTGGGCTCTTTGGAACAGTATATGGAGGGTGCTGGTAGATGGTGAGCTGAAGCGCCCATTTGCTTCCGAATGGGAACAGGACAACTATCCTCCACATCAACAAGGAAAGCAGAGCCATTTAAATCGAGGACATAATTAATAAAGTCAGCTACGGGTCTATAACAATTGTCAGGAGACAGGAATCTAAACAAATTATCATCATCGAGTCCCATTCGGAAGCAAGCATTAGCCATGTAATCGCTCCAGCTCACCAGATGTACAACACTCAGGAACTTCTCTACATATCGTTCCAAAGGCCGTCCATCCTGCTGTATGTTCCAGATTAATTCCTCAGCCCAGTTCATACTTTGCTTGTTCCCGTGTTCTGTCACGTGTGGCTGCGGTGAAGAGCATGACACAGGAGCAGGATCGGGAAGTGGATTAAAAGCTGAAATGGGAGGTATAGCATTCACTCACCCTCATGTCATTCTAAACCCGTAAGACCTCCATTCATCTTTGGAACACAAATTTAGATATTTTTGATGAATTCTGAGAGCTCTCTGACCCTCCCATAGACAGCAATGTAATTACCATGATTAAGGTCCAGAAACGTAGCAAGGAGATCGGTAAAATAATCCACATCAGGAGTTCAACCGTAATTTTACGAAGCTATGAGAATACTTTTTGTACGCAAAGAAAACTAGAATAACAACTTTATTCAACAATTCGTCTCCTCCGCATTATCCTGGTGCCATTTTGGAGAGTATCCACTGAACATAAACAGCATATGCTATTGTCATGCGGAACGAAAACAACGTATCCGCGAGGGTCAGAGAGCTCTCAGATTTCATCAAAAATCTTCTTAATTTGTGTTCCGAAGATGAACGGAGGTCTTACGGGTTTAGAACGACATGAGGGTGGGTAATTAATAACAGAATTAAAAATTTTTTGGCTGAACTAACCCTTTACGTGCTGTAATCGGGTCCCTGGTGCATCTACCAACCCAGTATTTTTTATTTTTTTTGGTAAGCCTTTCTCTGCAAGCTTGTGAAAAAAATAAAAAATAAAATAAGATTTCGCTTCCCTTGTGATGTAGAAAGGGGATCTTATTATAATATTACCGCCCCTTAATCCGCAAGTTTCCACCCATAGTGCCACCATTGTGTTTTCGCAAGCGACAACGGTGTACCAGTTCTAACGCCATGGTGAAAGTTCGAGCAAAGCACACTAACTGTTCTGTCATTGGCTGCACAAACGAGCACAGAACACTATTTAGAGTCCCAGCCTCAGAGGAGACAAGAGAGCAGTGGGTTTATTGATTTATTTACTGTATATTACGCTGCCGCCACACAGATCTAATATGAACATATGATTTATTTCCCAGCTGTTTACCTTCTCAGACATAACCGACTGTTTTTGTAACTCGTGTGGGTTTTTAACATAAACTTGTGAGTATTTGACAGTTTAAGTGCAATAAGACATGAAAGAGAACCTAGTTTAGTACTTGCATACCTGTGACAGCCACTGTCTGTGCGTGTTCTTCGGAAAACCCTATATCAGAAGTTTAAACATGCTATTGTACAGCCCCTATTAAAAGGCCCTCATCTTGACCCCACTGCACATAACAATTATCGCCCTATCTCTAAACTCTCATTTCAAAGGTTTTGGAAAAAGTTGCACTCTCACAGTTTACTTCCTACCTGGATACTTTTAATATTTTAGACCCGTTTCAATCTGGTTTTAGAGCACTGCATAGCACTGAGTCGGCATTGCTGAAGGTTACAAATGACATTCTGCTGTCCATTGATTCTGGGTCATCTGCTATCTTCTAAAACGACTTGAGTGTGTTGTTAGCGTTCAGGGCCTAGCCTTAGAGTGGTTCGCCTCATACTTAAAGGGGAGGACTTTTTCTGTAAATATCGGGTCATTTACTTCACCCCTTGCACCTATCCATTGTGGTGTTCCTCAGGGATCCATTCTTGGCCTTCTTTTGTTTTCCCTTTACATACTCCCCTTGGGATCAATACTCCAGAAACATAATATTAATGATCATTGTTACGCTGCTGACCTCCAACTATATCTTCCAGTCAAACCAGGAAATTACTTTTCATTAGATCATCTTTTCTTATGCCTTAATGAAGTCAAGACCTGGATGACAAAAAACTCTCTGCAGTTGAATGGAAATAATACCGAAGTGCTTCTACTGGTCCCTGCTGCTACTAACAACTCCATTAAAACACAGTTAGGTTTTCTAAGTAATAACCTACACAATTATGCAAAAAATATTGGAGTCCATTATAATCCTCTTCTCCAACCTGACAAGCATGTAAATGCAGTTGTAAAGAGTAGCTTTTTTCATCTCAGATCAGTGGCTAAGGTGAAACACTTTCTTTCTAGTAAAGACCTTGAAATTGTAATTCATGCATTAATTTCTTCTCGATTGGATTACTGTAACTCTTTGTACATTGGCCTACCTCAATCTACACTGTCTCGGTTACAGATGGTTCAAAATGCAGCAGCCAGATTCTTAACAGGAACTAAGAAAAGGGATCATATCTCCCCTGTCCTTGCCTCATTGCACTGGCTCCCTATAAAACTTAGAGTCAACTTTAAGATATTTCTTTTTGCATACAAGCATTGAATAATTCTGCCCCGGATTATATCTGTGATCTCATTAGGCCATATACAGCCTCTAGGTCATTAAGATATAGTGATCAGTTACTTTTATCTGACCCCGTTCACATTGTAAAACAAAAGGTGATCGAGCTTTCTCAGTAGTTGCACCAAAGCTGTGGAACAGTCTACCTTTGAACATCAGAGCTTCTCCATCATTGGACGCTTTTAAATCTAGCTTAAAGACTTAGTTTTACTCTTTAACATTTGAGTGATGCTGTGTATGTACTTTGAATAGTTTAATTGGTGTTACAGTTTTTTACGACCGCTATGACATTTTTTTCAATACTTCTAACAATTTTCCTAAACTCTTAACGCACCAACACACCTACAACACATAATTGACAAAACGGTTAATTTCATGCTCAAAATCACACATTGCAAACTAAACAACAACACAAATTTTCTAATTACAATACACTACATCTACCAAAACACTGCAAACATGTCTCAAAAATCTAATTATTATTCCAAAACACTAACACATGTTCTCTTCCAACAGGAATATTTAGCCTATCGTAGCACAATATCATAAAAACACTAAACAAATGGAATTACAGAAACTGCTATTTTTTTAGGTGTCGGGTCTGACCTTATACGATAGACAGTATATTGTGTTTTACACTACAGTTTCTTTTTCTTTTTGGGTTTAGCAAATGCATGTATTTTGATTATTTTGCTGCAGAAATTCAATACAAAAATTGAATGACCCTTCTCAGAGTAGCTTTATAGAATGAACGGTTTATGGGGAAAAAGACAGAGACAGAATTGCTGCAGTAACGGCTTTATTTGCAACAGAACATTAGAAAAAAACTAAAAAGAAAACAAGTACAATATAGCTGTCATTTATTATGTGAAAATACAAAATATACAAACAGAAAAAGTCACAGAAGAATAAAAAATAAATAAATAAATGTATTCTAATCTGCCTGGTGTATTCTTGTATTCTATAAATGTATTCTTCTGCGTTTGGCCACATGTTCTCATCCTCATCACACCTGATATCTTCTCTGGCAAGGCATCTTGGGAAGAATCTTTTGGTATGCCTTATCCTTCCTGGTATTGTTCAGCTGTGATGTCTTGGCATGCAGCATCCATTGCATCCTGGAGGGACACGTTTTTTATTTATTTTTTATTTTTTTAAGAATAGTACTATTCCAGAATTTAAGAATAAGACTTTTCCACACAAGATCAGCCCTCTTTTACTGTATATCATATGGTCATGTAATTGAAAGAACCTCAACACCTGAGCGTGTTTCCTAGATGGGAATATACTGTAATTTATATATTTGCATAATTTCAATCAGCTCTTTCTAATTAGCAATGGAATAAAATACAGGAGACATATTTGTGTTTCAATTCACAATATGAACAGCTGTTCACTTTGACTTTAGCCTATAAGTTAGTTTTAGAAAATTATGTTATCTGATCTTGCATCACACAGTGTGAAAGCATTTGAAAATTTGCCAGTATAATTACATTGTTTTGGTCTTGGTTGAGCTTGTGTGTAAAATAAGTTCAAGCATTTTAAATTTGTGTTAACTGTATGCATTTTGTGTCAAAGCAACAAGAAATGTGATAATTGTATAGCCTACACAGACGGATGTTGTGCTAACTGTGTTAAGAGTTTAGGAAAATTGTTAAAAGTACTGAAAAAAATTGTCATAGCGATCGTAAAAACTGTAAATTGGTGTTTTATGAATTTTCATTTGAATTGTTTTTGATACTTGTAAGCTTGTTTTATCCCCCCCGCTTTCTCTTTTAAATTCAGTTATTTTTATTGTAAAGCACTTTGGATCAACTACGGCTGTGTTAAACTTGTGCTCTATAAATAAAATGTGCTTTGCCTTGCCTGCATAGAGAGACAGGCTAGCCCTATACAGAGGTAACCTGTCCATTTCCTTTCAAAAGAAGAAGCCTAACACCCTGGCCTCACAAAACGACAGACAACTAACCCCAGGCCCGAGCCACACACTCCAGTTGTTCAGGAGCCCCTTTCCCCAAACACCCCACACCCAGCCACTTCTCTTGGACTTTCCCCTGTGTCCCATGTCCCTACGGGCTCAGGCGCCCGCCTGGGCACCTTAAAGACTTTGTTTGCCCCCTCGTGGACGAGGGTTCTTCTATGTATGATGTAATATTCAAGCTGTTTGAATATAGATTCATCATGAGTGTTGTATATGTTCTGCAGTTCCTGCATATAGCCCCTAGGGGGCAGTGGGTGACAAATGTAAGTCATGTTTATATGTGAGCGCAGAATGGTAATAAAAGAAGTGTTGTATACGGCCAAGCAGAACGCGATTCGGTCGTCATATCATTAAAAATAATACACACGTTATAAAAACATTTACTCACACTTGTGTGTTGCAACATTACTGTCGGATCCAATATAGTCGTACAGCATCTTCTTTTAGTTTCAATCTCTCTGAAAATCCCGTGTCAAACAGGCAGCGAAGTCAGTGGGCGGGGCTAAACATGCAATGAAGTAGAATTGGTGGGCGGGGCTAAACAGGCAGTGATGTAGAATTGGTAGGTGGGGCTAAACAGGCAGTGATGTAGAATCGGTGGGCGGGGCTAAACAGGCAGTGATGTAGAATTGGTAGGTGGGGCTAAACAGGCAGTGATGTAAAATCAGTGGGCGGAGCTAAACATGCAATGAAGTAGAATTGGTGGGCGGGGCTAAACCGGCAGTGATGTAGAATTGGTAGGTGGGGCTAAACAGGCAGTGATGTAAAGTCAGTGGGCGGGGCTAAACATGCAATGAAGTAGAATCGGTGGGCGGGGCTAAACAGGCAGTGATGTAGAAACAGGCCTAAATCTTCTTCTGTGGAGGTGGTGTTTATCCTCACTAATATATCATGTAGAACATTCCACAAGCTGTCATTTTGGCAGATTGGCTTCAATATAAGCTGTTTTAGACTAACTTACAATGACCTCATATATGTCAAAAGAATGTGATGATTGTGATGTGATGATTGTGTGTTGACCGTCTGTGTCTTACTTTCAGTTTCATTCACGGCAGTTTGCGCATCGGCTTGCTGAAGAGATACTCATCTGCTCATCCGCAGCTATGCGTGTTGCATTAGCGCAGTCTAACTATAGCCTATAACATGCCCTCACATGTTTATTATTTTAACATTTTGGGAGGAGTAAAATTTACACATGTGGTTTCAACAACCAGATGCATTTACACTTGTCCAGTTTCGTCTGGAATGCGGCCCAGACCACCTCCTGAAGTGGTTTGAGCGATCGGATTTATATCTGTCTCGAATGCATTTTCGGAGGGCATTTACGCCTGGTCTTTTCACAATCGGATAGATATCCGATCAGACAAAATGCATGAAGTGATCAGGTGTAAACAGGCCCCTTGATTAGCTGGTTCAGGTGTGTTTGATTGGGGTTGAAGCTGAACTGTGCAGAGTCAGGACTGATCTTCAGTAGGGTTTCCCAAACAGGGGTTCAGGGGTTTTTGATTGGATGAAAAGCCAATAGTTCATTACAGTACAACACATAGTACCATAACACTGTTCTGCACATATAGGTTCCTAATAGGAATTATAATAGTTAATCAATGATTGATTAATTGTCAATAATAATTTACTTAATAATTGAACTTATCAATAGTAGATTAAGCAAGGTCATCAGTCAAGTGTACAGTTTTGAGGTGCAATATGAATCTACACAGCCAACGATAACATCTGTTTTAGCTGAAAAAAAAAAACTGAAGCTCAAAAGGCAGAAGTAATAACAAAATTATTGCAAATGTCATTGCCTATCAGCGTCGTCGAAGGTGCAGATGCATTTACACTTGTCCAGTTTCGTCTGGAATGTGGCCCAGACCACCTCCTGAAGTGGTTTGAGCGATCGGATTTATATCTGTCTCGAATGCATTTTCGGAGGGCATTTACGCCTGGTCTTTTCACAATCGGATAGATATCCGATCAGACAAAATGCATGAAGTGATCAGGTGTAAACAGGCCCCTTGATTAGCTGGTTCAGGTGTGTTTGATTGGGGTTGAAGCTGAAGATTATCTCGGCAAAGGAGAAGTGCTCACTAACACAGATTTAGACAGATTTCTGAACAATTTTTGAGAGAAATAGGCCTTTTATGTACTGTAACAGGGTGAAGAATCACACGACAAGAAATCTCAATCAATACCCCGGAGGGTGGATTTATTGGGGTGAGGGGTGCTCGTGAGAAAGGTCTAGGTAGGTGCTCCGGGGCCGTGAGTGCTCTCTTCCCTCTTCCCAGTGCAGAGGGTCCGTGCAGTGCTCCTGTGGGGCTGGTCGGTCACACACAGCTTTCTGTGGGGAAAATGAGAGGGCGAGTTAGTGCTCAGTCTCATGGAGGAATCTCTCAGATGGCAGGGCTTGCGTGGTTTATGTAGCCGCCACCTGATGAGGTGCAGCTGTGACCGATCAGCCTGTGATGATGATGGCCAGGTGCTCCTCACTTGTTTCCAGGGCAACGCTGATGAAGCTTCGGGACACTCGTCACACTCCCCCCCCCCAAGCATCGTCCTGGTCATGTTAATGATCTGAGATAGTAGGGGAGAGATAGGGGGTGGGTAGGGAGTGACCCCTGACAGACCTGCGAAAGCTGCCCAGATCCGAGAGAGGCCATCCGTGCTGGCGTTCGCGGCTCCAGCCCGATGATGTACCTCGAAGTGGAAGTCCTGGAGCGTGAGGAACCATCGGGTCACCCTGGCATTGGTATCCTTGGCGCGGGCCATCCACTGAAGGGGTGCGTGGTC